>NC_046155.1:28420151-28720151 GCF_011064425.1 Rattus rattus
ACACACACTCTTGGCAAAAACATCTTTGAAGAATCTATAGACCCACGTCTTCAAGGACTGGCAGATGGCTGGGTAGAGGGCCTAACACCCAATGGGTCAGAGTCACCTCAATGAACTTTTGAGAGGATTCTCTAAAGAGGAAGGAGCTGCCGTGCCATTTGCTTCTCTAATAGCATCTGGATGGAACTTGAAAGTGAACAATTTTATAATGAAGTGTTATCATCCATTATGGGAATGGCCCTGCAATTCAACACAAGAATTCCCTCTCCCTCGGGCAGTTTCACCCCTACATTTGCAAGTTCAGTTAAAGGCAAATGCTTTAAAAATAAGCTAACATTCAGGCAGGATAACAAGAAATAATTTCCCAAATAGCTAAAAGTGGATTCCTTAAGAGTTTGAAGAAATAGTTTCCTCTTCACCTTGTTATCTTTTGTGACCTTGACATAGCTATCGGAGGTGCTGAACCTTGCAGATGAACACCTGAATACAGGGAAGTCAGAAGCATGAGGACTATTTCCTGGGTCTGAGTCACAGGCTTTCTCTGTGTGGTTCCCACAGTTCAAGCTATACCCGGAGAGCTAAGATACACACTGCCAGTGAGCTGCTCTATCCCTGCTGTGGTTCAACGCCTGTAAAACTTCAATGCTCTGGCTCAGGTCTTCTCCCTCCTGAATCGGCGCTTAAGTCTTGAGCCAAAGACCAGTAACTCATAACTGAATCACATGTCCTGAATGCCCTTAAATCAAAAGCAGATATAATACAGGAAGATGAAGAAAACCAAACCATAGTCACACTTAAAGAGTTCAAAATGGAAGGAGGAATGAAGTTAAGACTTAAAAAAAACACACAAACTTTTCTTGAAAAGAAAATAAAAACAAGCAGTGGCAGGACTGGGAGAGTGGACATGGGGTCTGGTATTCACTAAATACTTGGTCCATGCTAAACATTTTCTCTTTGTTATGAATTTGATCGAGATAGCATCTGCCCCCTGAACAAACCCTATGATCGCGGTCCACAGAAGTTAGGAGGCAAACAGGAATACAACCTAGTGTTTACTTATGCGAAGACGATGGGAGCTGAAGAGGGTATGTATGTCTGGGCAGGTTATACATTAGAAGGTTACACACCGGGACAGCTACTTTCTGAGCAAAGGCCCTCAAAGCCATGATGCCCAGATTAGAATCAGCATCCTCAGGATAATTGCTGGAAAAATGGATTTTCTGACCCTACCCCAGAACCTAAACTCTAGGGCCCATCTTCACGAGTGGGAACCAGTGCTCTAGATATGATATCATTCTCCACTGCCTTTGCAAGTCACATGACAGGAAGTGTTTTCAGAATTCACTGTTTCTACTTCAGGCCCAGTCATCTGAACTTGTAGAACAGCATCTACCCTAGGACTCAACAGGAACATCCTCGGCAAGGCAGGCTAGGGTAGCGTCATTCACAAGCACATGAAACCAAACTCCCAGAATGCCACACTCTCATTAGAGATTCTTTAAACTCACAGCTTCCATATCTGCTGCCAGGTAGATGTCTGGTTCTAAAACAGGGACGCCCACCAGCTCTTACCAGGGCCTCCTGACCAATGAAACACCCCACACTGTGACTGCCCATGACAGTCTCCTGCTGAGGAAAAACACTGGGAGGGAGCCACATCTTACATCTTCGAGAATCAGTGAAATTGTAGCTGTGTAGGAGAATAGAGCTTGAAACTCTCCAAGACAGAACTTTAAAATCTCATGGGCCTTGAAAATACTTCATGGTATTGAAGCCTCATTCTAAGAAAAATCTCCTTGATGCTGGTTTTAAGTAACAACCTTTAATTAGACATTTTCAAGTTCCCTCAGACCTAAGGAACCTTAGCTTGCATCGTTTTGCTAATTTAGAAAATTATTTCATATTTAAAGAATCAGACCGGACTGCAATCATCATTACTATATTACTGGCTTGATTACAGATTGTTGACATTCAGTAACATTCAGATGACCTTTGAAATATTACTTTCTCTTTCTATTAGAAGCTTTTGTGTAAGGTTCTAGAAATGAAAGGCTCATTAGACACGATTAAAATGGGATTTATTCCATATGTGTAACCAATAATCAAGTCGGATATTATCCCCTCCCCTAATCAGCTACTTGGAGTGCCAAGAAGTACAAGTTTGTATTCAAAGCAGTAATAACAGCGAACCTTCTTTATCAGGTTTCTATACCATTGCTAATATCAACAAAACCCAAACAGAAAGAAGTCTACGATGCTGGAAAACTTTTTAAAAATATACATTTGATTTCAATTAAGGCTTGGTGTTTATGACCCTTGGAGGTACATACTTTTACAATTCCACCAGTCAAGACCAATTAATCCCATTAGTGTTGGTTGCCACTGTGAGATGCAGTAGAATTGGCTGATGAATTAGGTGCTAGTTTATGTCTCAGCGCACTACTCCAAGACAACAGAGATGAGAGGCTTCCATGGAGAAGTCAGTAAACATTTCTGATGCCCTGGCTACAGTCATGGTGACTCCCATAGTAAGTCTAGGAGGTCAAGTTCCCTTGGATTAATTGCTTCCTTCAAAGGGTGTAAGGTTTCTTCTGTGACTCTGAAAGGGTCCAAGGGTATGAAGCAGTCCAACAATTGAAAGGCGCTGAGAATGCTGATGAATGTACTCAGGTAACAGTTGACTTCCAGAGAACCTTCTCAACTTTATGTGCATGTGAGTTCATGCAGGTCTTAAGATGAAGTCTTAGGACTTGTGGAGGAGAGTGGGCACCTGTGTTTCTGTACCTAGGTAATGCCAGCAGATGCCCAACGCTCAGAGCTTACACTTGGAGATGCAAGATCCTGGGGACGCTTCATGATCCTCATCATTAAAGTGTAGAGGGTGGTGGGGTTTAGAAAAGAGGAAAGAAACATTAGAACTAAAGAAAAGAATAAAGACCATGCCTTCATTTAAATGAACCAAGAAGAATCATCTATCTTTTCGAACAGTGCAATCTGATTGTAATTAATGTAGAAGGGAGAAGAAGGAAAGTCAGTTTAAGAAACAAAAGGATGAAGATGCAAACAGAAGGACTTCAGAAGCACACTGGAATCACTAGGGTTGAATTCCCTTCAGTCACTCTCCATCTGGGAATATTCTAACTTTGTGTCATTCAACTCAGTTTCTGTTTCCAGGGTGTACTAAACAGCGTCGAATGCTTCAGCAAGCCTTGATGCTTAACAGATCAATCTATAGGAAGTGCCACAGAGACCATGTCTGGTTCGCCAGGTGACACTGAGTTCCTGTCTGCTCCCTGTTCCGTTCAGCTTAGTAAATGTGCATGGATGACAAAGAATGGGTCTCTGCATATTCTCACTCCTGTTCCCAGCCCAGTCGCCCTCACGTTCCCAGCACTGTGCTCACAGAGGTTTGTCTGACCTTCCAGGTGATAAGAGGGAAGATCTGAGTTTGTACTTTGAAGTTTTGTACAGAGTAACAATGGCCTCGTTAGAAGAAGACAAAAGGTCACAACGAACATTGTTTTTGCCTCAAAGATACTCAAACTGAGCCCCTGAAGGGTCATGGTATCTAAAGAGAGCTGCGCTTGCCTTGTTTATGACAACCTATAAGGTCCGGCTAAGGGCATCAGGGGAGAAAAAAGAGCTCTACGGCATCTGGTTCCAGTAAGTGGCAGATTCAGTTTGTGCCTCTCATCTGCATCCCTAAGTGGTCCACTGTTCGTATTTATCCAGATTATCTGGAACTATTAAGACGTTGCAGAATTACTATAAAACCCATTCAGCAATGTTTTCCTAAACAGCACTAGGTTCCAGTCATTGTTCCTTCCCTGTTATTCTGGTGTGCAAAATGAATCCACTACCCAGCTCATAAAGCCTTTCCTGGCTTGTTGTACTTCTTGTTTCTTGATTAGTAAGCAATGTGTATAAATAAAGCAAAGGTCACCTGATTGGGGTACATATATGATCTTTATTGGTTTAAGGTGATTCATTGCTTTTGACCACTCTGGGCTGTGGGACACAGCTGCACTCTAAATGAGGCAGTAAAAGACGTAAAACGAAGCCGGGAAATGATTCTGCAGGGGCTTCGTGACAATGTGGGGGAAAGCATGCTACTTCTGCGCCAGCAACTGAACCATACTGGATTTTTATGGAAATTATCATGTGTCTGGATCTTAACAATGGAAAGGAACCAGGGTCAAATGGGACGTCATTGTCGGCATTATATTCACAGCTACAAAAGGAGTCTGTTGAAGTAGACCCGATCTATGTAAAATGGATGAAGAAGTCCTTTTCAGACACCCATCAAATTAGTATTTGATATACATACAAGATAAATGTGTATATTGCCATGTTGTATCAATACATGTAGTAAACTTACAACCTCGAGAAAATTACTATTCCTTTGACCAAGTAAAACAATGAAACACTGGTCGTGTAGAGATTTTATTCGCTACCACTGACCTCACGCAATCTGTGACTGCCCACAGGAACTTATATTCTCGGGGGCTGACAAGATCACAATGAATGCATATTGGATATATGCCAGTATAACAAATAGGAGTGTGAAACTAGTTGAGCATAAAATTATTTAAAAGCAACTAAATTCTTTAATTTTCTTTGTAGGCATCGCTGAGTAACACTTAGCTAGGCATAATTTTGACCCTTAATGTATACACACTGTATATATTATATGAATTCAAACTAATAAACAACAAAAAATATGTTTATAAAACCTCCAGGCACCCAATTTTTTCTTATTTCCATGCACTCACAGACATCATTGCTTTCATGAAATTCAGTCTCCTAACATTGTATTGATGCATGCATATGTGATACTTTATATGTGTTCAAGGCTCCATTTTGCCTGCTCCCTACACATGGTATTAGGTGCAATGCTTCTGTGAAATATATAACAGTAAACAAATAAAAGCAACAGTCAAATGGTCTGCATCTCTCTGGTAAAGGTGCTTTCCAACCTTAACCTAAAAGTCAATAGTGACCAACTACTGTGGACATGCAATCAAAAGTGACCAGCGCCTGCTCCCTAAATGGGCCTGGCCTTACTGGGCTTCTGAACATCCAGCATGTCCCTAGGCTCTGTGGATGGCACAGGGGGAAACGTCAGGCTCAATCTTGCCTTACCAATGCTTCTAGGATACTCCATGAGATTGGCACAAGCCAAGTCAGCTTTAACACTTTCTTATGATTTTCTGTGTGCCAAAGATCAGAGCTGAAGGATGGGGATACTTTAGGCAATAAATATTACATTTTCTCTGCAAGTGTGCCTCAGAAATATGTTTTGAACATTTATTTAAAGGACAGATAAGGATGAATGAATAAGAAAGAACTAATGGAAATTAAAAGAAACGGAGGGGGAGAGCTTAGAGAGAGAGAGAGAGAGAGAGAGAGAGAGAGAGAGAGAGAGAGAAGGAAGGAGAGAGGGAGAGAGAGGGGGAAGGAGAGACAGAGAGACAAAGAGACAGAGAGACAGAGAGAGAGAGAGAGAGACAGAGACAGAGACAGAGACAGAGATTGATTTTGATTCTTCAGGTCAAAGAAAGGAAGGGGCAAAGGATGCAGTGAAGCTTAAACCTTTACATTTTGTCCCAGGGCCCTTCTCTCTTCCCTAAACCCACACCCCTGCCTGGTTCTAGTGTGACCCAGATACCCAACCCTTTGTGAGATCTAAGTTCTTTTGCTTCCTGCTTTGTTCCTGTGCAGTGCCCTCTGCTGGTAGACCCACAGAGCCAGTTCCTTTGGGAGGCTCTCCTTTTGGCTTTACCAGGACACTTTGGATCTGTCCCACACATGCCCACCACTCTGCTTATTTCCAGGAGCACACAGAGGCATACTGATTGGATGGTTTGTTTCTCTTATTGGGCTATGAGCTTTATGAGGACAAGGAACTGAGTCTTGCTAATCTTTTTATTGCCAACACTAGGTACGGTTCTTGGCATATACTCAAAGTGATCATACATTATTTGCTAAATAAATGTTAAAATGAAATGGAGAGCTGAACCCTTGTAAGAGAGCATATTGATTTCCTAGACTTCCTTGTGTAGTGAACTCATTAGGGCCTTTTAATTAGGGAGTAAGCCAGTTACTACTTACAATGACATCAAAAGCCAACCTCTTAGAAACTATAAAATACATTTATAGGGTCTCAATATTGGATTTTAATGTTCTATAGAACTACTGCAAAAATGTGTATTTAATTAAATTAATATCTATACAAGAGGAGTAAATATTAATTACAACACATGGTTCTATTTGACTGCATATGTGTGTGCTGGATTAACTCCTTTATTCATGTTCTCAGGACTTGTCAGCAATACTAGTAAAGTGAACGGACTGTTTAGTTACCACACCCTTCCCCAAAGTTGAACTAAGCATACACTAACACATAGGAAACATGTTATTACCAATAATTCAAGGCATATAAATGTCTGCCTTCCTCATGCATAAAGGAAAAGAAACTGTTTTAAATTGCCCTTTTAAAAACCGAGCTAATATGTTCTAAAATATGCCAGGAAACAGCCACTCATCAGTTTCTCATGAGGAAAAATGCTTCAGAACTTTGCCCTGAATTGCCCTGACTCAAGAATCCCCAACAAGCAGGTCCGACAATTTCCCATGGTGCCATGCCTCTGCCAACCAACCTACAAGTATCCTGTGTAGAGGGGAGACAGCAGTTCAGACCCTGGGCTGCAGGTCCTAACCACATGATAGCTGGAGACTGGGTTTGGGTAAAGTGTTTGTCCCAAGGCCTTCGTGCCAGCTTTCTCACTGGCAGTGGACCTGGGTACCCAGTAATTAATAGTCCTTGATTGTCATGACGAGAGATGTCACAGCTTGGCTTCAGCTTCATTAAAAACTGGCACGCTTGGCTTAACAATGCTAAGCAATATATTTATTTAGTATGGTGTTTCCCAAAATGTCTGCTGAGTTCTGTCAACTCCTGACTGAGAAACTGTCTGCGGGTTCAAACAGAATGTACGCTAACATACATTCCGCAACACGAGCCTCCGAGACAAACTGTTTAAGTCAATTTGCTCACCATATAGGCACATAGACGCAAATATGCACATATGTACTTGTGGATGCAGTCATGTCACACACTGAAACACTTGCACACATATTCTATGCAGACTCTACAGAGCGTGTGTGTGTGTGTGTGTGTGTGTGTGTGTGTGTGCGCACGCGCGCCCGCTCGCAGGGGTGTAGAAGCAAGCATAAAATTGCCAAGAGAGAAGAGGAAATTCACACACAGAGAAGAGAATAATTTACCATAAATTGGCCCACACTAAGCGTATTCCAAAAATCTGAGTGCAATATGCCAAATTTTTAATGGTTCTTGCTATTCCAGATCTGCTCCTGACAAGCTTTGGAAGAAATGCAAGTGGGCAGGAAAGATGGGATTAAAAATTATGTCTTAAGCCTTTTCACTTTCAAATGCAAACTCTCCACCACTGGGATAGGAGGATTGAGGACCAGAGAGGCAGGGAAGTTTGCCTGACACTGATTTTCTCCAAGTCACTGATTTCCGTTATGTATTGCTTAAAAAGAAATGCCCTATCTCTTATAAAAGCCACCTGGTTAGTCATTTAAGTGGCAACAGACACAGAAAAGATGGTCTCAGAATCCTGCCTTGGTCCTGGTGGCATGACAAAGGGAAAACCTCAGAGCGATGTGCATGTGTGCATGTGTGCATGTTTATGTGTATCTCCATCCAGTGGCCCCACAGCCCTGGAACTGGGACCCTCGTGACAATCCAGACTGGTTCACGATAACCTTTCACTCCCACTGTGTATCCCCTTTGTTTCATTCAAGGCTGAGCTGTCCTATGCACACCTGACTGGCACATGACAAACAAAAAGCTTTTCAAATCTCCTACCTGAGGTACTTCCTCTTTCTGATTTTAAATGACTCTAGGACTGTACCCAGTATCTAAAGCTTTCCTTTGTTGGTCAGAGAGGGAGTTGTTGTCACATCCTGTCCCTTCTCTCATTATGTCTTGTTTTTCTTCATGTATAAAAAACCCAACCAACCAACCAACCAACCAATCAAACAAACAAAATATCCCTGGATCTATTAACTCCTTTCAGTGTTGACCTCTGAGGTACTGAGACTGTGCTGTACTCAATCACTGCTATGCAGGCAACAACGTTTGATCCCTACAATTCTGAGGTAGAAATGAGGACCTCACCCTTCTAGACCACGGCAATTAAAGCATCTTCCAGTTCCTCCCCTTGGAACTGAAGCCACTATGGGAACAGTTAGGTAAAACCTCGCCCCTGGCTGTCACGTTTGAGATGTCTGTGACCATCCCATCACTTCGGACACTTTGAATTTGGTAAGAATATGCAGCTGACCACTTAGGGCAGCCAACTGCTGCATTCAGTTAATGCTACCCTTGTTTCTCATGCTTCCAAAAAGTAAAAGGAACACAGTGAGTTACTTTCAAGATGTTTTCTTTTCTGTTATTTTATCTCACTGACAGACTTGAGTGTGACCTTGTCCCCAAGAACCTAGCATAAAAGTACTTAACACATAAACTCATGATATGACATCTTCACCATCCATTGTGGGCCAAATTATCTGGCATGTGTTGTCCTTGTTTAAGTGAGGGCATGTATCAGTTACTTTCTTGTTGCTCTAATAAGACACCATAAGACGATAGAACTTCTTTTGGCTAAAGGTTCTAAAGAGGTTGTCCACAATGGCCAGGGAGACACAGCGGCAAATGGCTGGAGGAGGAAACTGGATGACCACACTCGCATCTAAAACAGGAGGAGATGAGAGTGGACTGGAAGTGAGACAAAGCTATAAACTCTCCAGCCTGCCCCCAAGGAACCTCCTCCAGCAAATCTATACCTCTTAGAAGTTCTGCCATTTCCTCCTAACAGTGAGACCACCAGGAGACCAAGGATTCAAATACATAAGCCTACGGGGACAATCTAGAGGTGTAGTTAGTTATGTGCTGTCCAGCTAAAAGACAGCAAGCACCACTCCAAGTAGAACCATGATCTCAGACTACTGCTTCCAAAGAGGAATGCAAATTTCCCAGTGGAAAATGATACCGTTTAAAAAGTGTATTTGGGAACTCCAATAACCAACTCCACTTTTTCATTTTTTTCTTTACATAATACAAAATATTAGGGATTTAAATTCACAAGGACTAGCGCTCCTAAATTATACCAAGCTCTCTTACCAATGTCTAAGCACAGAGTTAAGCCATCAACAACGACTAGAAAGTACCGGGAGCCGTATGTTCCTGGCATAATCCTGGCATAATCTTTCTTTTAACTAACTATAGTTCTCAAATTTGGGGAAAATATGTGGTATGCATCTGTGAGCCACTCGGAATCATGGGCTGCTAAGAAACAAGTGCAATGTGAGAAGAATCAATAGGATGATTCTAGAAGGGCTTCAGGTTGTACCTTCAGCCGGACAAAGAAGAGCTTTTAGCATGGAGACTAAAGAAATTAAGCAAGTAAGCAAGCACACATGCACGCATGCACACAAATACACACACACCTTGAAATTGCTTCTGATTCATCCATAGACTTTGCTTCTCCAACACAAACTACAAAGTAACTGTAAATATCTTAAACAGAAAAAAGAAAGGTATTTCCGTCACTCCCACAGTCTATTGGGAGCCAGGGACCTACTAAGGTGCTCTACACACTGTTTTAATCAAATACTTAGGTATTTGTTGTAGCACTTCTAACTCAACTTAAGACAACACTTCTTGCATTGTTTTCCACTGTTGTACAAAGAAGCACATGTGTATGACATCCTAATCCTCATGGCTACCTACAATTCACATTGGCGTAGACCCTCACCTCCACCCCCATGAGCTCCAGGCCTACCATCTATTTAATGTTTCTTTTCCAATAGCACCTAAGAGGACAAACTATGAACCTCAGCAAGGACTTGCCCTCACCCTGAGTTCTCACTCCCACAAGAGCACCCTGCCAGCTCCTTCTCCAACCCACCCATATTTCATTTCAAATCCTCAAGACTCTCACACACATGAACACCCCTCTGTCTTCATCTGGACTTCTGAGGTTGGCCACCCTCCAGCATTCCTTTATGTTCCTCTTGTCTTCCTGATGCACTCACTCTATTATCTAGTAACCATGCTTCTGGTGAAGCAGTTTCAGGAAAAGAAAGAAAATAAAGCCCAATGGGGCTCTCTTCTATGCCAAATTCCCCCAAAGGATTCTTGAAGCAAGAACCCCTAAACCTTACCATGGATCCCAAGGCCCTACCTGATGCTCTTTGCTTTTCTCCAGGAGGACCTACATCATCCCTCCTCTCTGAACTCTGCAGCTCTATCTTCTCAAAAGGCACTATGGCTCTTTCAAGCCTCTAAGGAATGCATAAGCTGACTGTCTCCTTTCATTACTGGGAAAATGGCTGCTTCTTCTTCGGTTGCTTAAACTCCATGCATTTTTTTAGATACTAGCTAAAATGCTTCTTTTATATGAAAGCATTCTTTGTCCCCACAGTGAAGTTCAGTCACCCACATGCGTGTGGCTCTAACATCATCATGGGGCTATCCTATAGAACCATCAAGCCTGAATAAGAGGCCCACGCTTGTATTTTTCATGATGCAGTAGTATGTATTGTATTTATAACACAATAAGAAAACGTCACGTTACCTCACCCCACCCCCCTACTTCCCTCCCTCCTTCCTTCCCCATGTCCAGGACTTAAAATCTACTCAGAGTAACCACACATTCTGCTAAACAGTGATTGTTCTAATAATATAGGGAATAATCAAAGACGGAACAACTCAAAGATCACACCCTAAGGTCTAGAAACAAATGCTGTTTGTGGAGCCCTCTATAATTTCTAAGTGTTATATGAAATGCGTAGTTTCCTAAATTCCCAGCTCACACACAGAAATATCTCAACTAGCTTTGACAAAGTTGTCCACCAGGGAGATGAATAAATGGCCTCAATAAATAGTATGCCACAATTACATCAAGCAGTAAGTGACATAGGTCTTGCTTTATAGTGATCTAAAAATTCAAAGCCCAATTATTTCAGCGGTTCAGTAAATAACACTGAAAGGATGTGGCAGTAAAGCAATATAGGAACACACGGTATTAGCGAATGCTAATGATCCCTTTAGGATCCACAGAGCCACTTCTGTTTCTTCTGCAGAAAAAAAGACTTTTTTTCTTAACAAATTAAGGGGAAAAAATGAAGAAAGCCGTCCATGAGCTACAGCCAAGAACAAAATGAAAGCAGGGAGAACTCCTTTTGATCTTTCAAGAGCGGTATTTAGTTAAAGAATGTATGCTGGACTACAGACAAACACGATCAGAAACATGAGTCTTTGCGAGCCAAGAAAATACTCACCAGTAGCTGGTCTTCTAAAGATACATTTGTAAGAAGAGAGGAGACAGAAAAAGACAAGTAATAGGTAGATGACAGATACATGATAGATAACAGATAAATAGATAGACAGACAGATAGGTAGATGATTGATAGATGATAGATAGATGTCAGATGGATACATAGATACATTGATAGATACATAGATAGATATGAAACCTAGGTAAGTAGGTAGATAGACAGATAGAAGGAAATGAGAGACAGGCAGAAAGAGAAAGATGGAAGAGATAGAGACACAAATAATAGGTTGATGACAGATGATAGATAGATAGATAGATAGATAGATAGATAGATAGATAGATAGATGCATCATGCATCATTCATACATACATACATACATACATACATACATACATACATACATACATACATACAAACATACTACTACAAAGATATGATAAGTAGGTAGGTAGGTAGGTAGACAGAACGATACATGGAAATCAGAGACAAGAAGGCAGGCAGGCAGGGAGAAAGAGACAGAGAGACAGAGACATAGACAGAGACAGAGACAGAGATGAGAATGAGACTTAGGATAAGAAAGGAAAAGCAGTTCTCTACAGCTCCACACAGGAGAGACTGACACTAACTTTAAGGAGAAGGGTCAGTTTTCTGACTTCGTTTTAGAAAACAGAAGCACCGTAAGTAATTGGTATAATTAGCAGTTTAGATATGCAAATCTAAGTCAAACTGGAAATGTCCAAGAAAGGTAATCACAACTGGAAAGGGGGGATGGAAGGATAAAGAAGAGCCACCAAACAAAAACAAAAACAAAAACAAACAAAAACAAAAACAAAAACAAAACAAAACGAAAAACCAAGCTAAGAGAATGGAAATCCACTGGTCCTTTCTGAATAAGAATTTTCCTGAAGGTCTAGGGAGATGAACAATCTGACAGCTTTGAAGACAGGGAAACCTGACAGCTGTCTAGTCACAGGTCCACCCAGATCAAGGGAACCTAGAGAACAAGAGTTCACAAGGCAGACCTAGAGATGCTCCCTAGAACCATGCTGTTGTTTCTCTAACGATGAGCAAATCCTTTGGGTTTTCTCTGGTCCCCAAATGAAATCACATGTGAGCAATAAATTAGTTCATCCAGGAGGGAAACCTTGGGTTGTTTGGGTTCCTTCCTACTGGGAGACAGCAGAGAAGCTCACAGCTCTTATACATACCTGCTGCCATCTGAATCAAGAGCCCTGTCAAGAACAACTTGGGTCTGGGGGACACATACTGACACACTGATCCTCTAGACAAGGCTCAATCTGCTGACCACACTTTCTCTGCTGAGAGTTTTCTGTCCTAAAAATCAGCTGAATGGCTCGCCTCTGAGTTCTGAATCTGTTGTGTTTATTCCTGGTGGACACCGTTTTCCAGAATCTGCCAGGTGTTCAACACATAACATCTGCGATATCTGTTATTAATAAGGAGCAATGGGTCAGACTGTCTAAATCGCAAGACTATTCTCTGTTCATCATTTATTCTCTGTCCATCATTCTATGATCACTAGTGAAGTGCTGAAAAGTTTATATAGCATTTGTTGTGTGGTGATGGCACAGAGACCTGAGGGATCCTGGGACACTGACTGGGTTTCTATCTCCATAAAGCTCCAGCACTGATTCAGTAGGTTGGGTGATGCCCAGAGTCTGCATCTCTAAAGCTTTCTCAAAGCAAAGTGATGCCACCTGTTCTAGAGCCACAGTCTGTCACAGTGAGGTTCCAGAAGATCTACCTGAACAAAACTCAGATGGTTCCCATTCAAACAATTACACAGTGATTGTTCCCTAAGTGAATTCTGGTTCAGCTATTTTAGCTGGGGATAAAGGTTCGCCATCCCTTGGTTTTCTTGGGACCCAGTGATCTCAACTACATAATTCTCTGATGGCCTGGACTTCTCATTACAAGGTTTACCTATGTCTCTATTACTCCACAGAAAGATGAAGTTGCTCCAAGAGACCTTGACCAATAAAACTACATAAAACTGGTAGATTGAACTAGATTGAAACTGGTGGGATCAAAAGATAAAGCTCTTTGAGAACCTGGAACAACTGACTATGCTTCCGTTGACAACCAGTGCCTGTGTGGCACTTGGGGCTTTGTAATATGTGACGGTTGTTCCTTATCGGGACTTCTCTTTCTTTCCACAGATCCTTTGTTTTCAACGACTTTGAAGCTTCCACTGTGGAGAGTCTAAAATAGGATGATCAATACTGCTGCTTTTGGAATTTTTATGTCTGTTTCCACACCTCTTAATAATTCAGTAATGCCTTTGTAAAGGGACATGTTCTGTTGCTTTCTAAAACAACGGCACAGTTACACAGATGATGTCTGCAGACAATATCTAATATCTTGTCACAAAAGGGATCTCGCCTCATATCGCAGAGCAAAGAGTGGATACATGTTTAACGGTGTTTTCATGGATTTAAAAAGTGCCTCAAAGTATCTACTGGATAACAATTCTTTCTTTAGTTCTCTTTGTTGGCTCTCCTGGAGGAATAATGCCAATGGTAATTACATTTGCTTATTATATATGTCCATCTTCTACCCCACACAGACACATACACACTTGCTGAGAAATGTCAACATGTTGCTTTATGTCTACAGTACACTAATCAACATATCAAAATCCAAATTTAGAAGCCTAATTCACAATACCGCTCCCCCCCACAACTTGGAGTAAATGAAATTCAGCCTTTGTTGGAAGGAAATGTAAAATGTGTTTCACACATATATTTAACACTAATCTGTTCTCTTTACCTTAATTATGCTTTGCATGTCTGTGGAATCTTATATTCCAGGGACTGAATTTACTTTTATAAATATTCATTGATTCTTTTGCATCTCCAGTTAAACTGCTGCTAAACACTGCCTCTCATTTTGCATTTAGAGAAACTGAGGCACCAGGGGGAGCAACCTACAGGCTGCCACTTATCACACCTGCAGAGACAGAAAAGGTGGCTTGGCTTGGCAACCCCTGGGATGAGGAAGCAAGGCTCTCAGAAATAAGGGTACGATCCAAGTTACACCAGGAGCAGCCTGCACAAGCTGTAGGTGCAATTACATTCCTTACTCTGTCCTTTCCTCAGCAGAGCAAACACCAACAGAATAGCTGCCCTGTGGCCAAGGAGAAATGATTACAGAAAAGAACAGCTGGAGAAAACACGGCAGAGTACTTGGACTTTAGTTGGTGGGAGGCCATCACAGAAACTAATGGGCTGACAATGTTTCTTTTTCTTTCCACCAAGTAATCCATATGCAAATTTCCTGCGCATTCAATATGCACCTCCGAGCTCAGTAAATGTTTTATATTCTTTTCTGCTTAGCTCTCTCAGCTTTTTCCAATTAGTCCCTGTTTATTTAGAAAAGAAGAAAAGAAAAATGTCTAAAGCAAGGATTAAGCTGTGTATCTTACGGAGAAAGGACGAATATTAGACATTCTTTCAGGACCTAGAGGATGCATTCTTCCCCATCCTCCCTGCCGGGATGGGTAATGAGAAGAAAGTCGAAAGGAGCTGAAGCTATTCTGTTCTTTTGGATTGTTCAGTTCAAACCATGCCTTTGACAATCTGGAATTGAGTCCAAAATTCATGACAGTTCAGACAATGGTGCACAGGGAATATGCCAGTGAGACAAAGGAATAAATAAAAGGGACAGAATGCTCTAAAGGACCCACCTGGCACACGCAAGCTCTGCAGCAGCAAGAGAAGCCAGGAATCAGGGGGAACAGCTAGTGGGGACAGAGAAAGCACTTGGGCTGAGGTGAGCAGCTTTGTCCTGGGAAGGTAACCCAGATGCTATTGGGAAATGCCCCACAAGTGGAGAGGATGTGGGGTGAGAGCCAGGTACTGCCACCATCCATCACAGGAAAAGGGAAGAGAATCCCACCAAGTCCCATTAGATTCCTTATTCACTCAGAGAAAAACACAGAACCTTGAACCCACATTCCCTGGAGGACAGACGGTGGTGCCCTGGTGCCCAAGAAAGAAATCTCTGGTGCCAAGAATGGCCTGCCTCAGAGGCCGCTAGGAAACCCAAAGAAATAATCCATGATATTTACCAATAGGATAGGATCATACCCATGAAAACGGGTTGAAAAGAGTGCTTAGGGCTGGCACCGGGTCAAAGAGCAAGAAATATCCAAGATGTTTCCAGGACTGCAGAACAAATTCTTACCTAAATAAGGCTGTGAGAAGTCAAGCAAAAATACCAAAATGACAGATGAGTATTCCTCTCCCAGAATTTAGGAATCCGAAAGCCACAGGGAAAAAATTAGCATATTATAATTTCAGAACAGACCTGGGGATTCAGTAACTTATTAAGCTCTGCAGAAATCTTCATGTGGGCTCTTGCCAGGGAAGAGTCACAGCTGGCAGAGGGAAACCTAGAAGAAAGCTGAGGGATGTCACACTCAGCACAGAGAAGTTTCCCTTCGTGCTGCTGAGAAAGAGGGGGTGATGTTTAGTGATGTATATACACTCGAGCAAGTGATGAGGACCGTACCGCATTTAACAATCCGCCCCTGAATATTTCTCACCACAAAGGACATTATATTTAAAGAAAGGAAGAAAGGAAAGGTGTTCAAAGAGGAGTGGAGAGGATGAGGAGAGGAGAGGAGAGGGGAAGGAAGGGGAGGGGAAGAAGAGGAGGAAGAGGAAGGGTAAGAGGAAGAGGAGAGGAGGGAAGGGAAGGAAGGAAGGAAGGGAAGGGAAGGAAGGGAAGGGAAGGAAGGGAAGGGAAGGGAAGGAAGGGAAGGGAAGGGAAGGAAGGGAAGGAAAAAAATAACAAAAGAGTAAGGGAAGACAGAGCTTTTAACTTCAAACCACCTGCTTACATCATATGTGAAAACAAGTGCTTATAGTTCCATTACCCAATGGTCATTTATAAATGCTAAATTCCATTCTTCAGTGCACCAGTTGAGAAGAAAAAAAAACCCATATCTCTGGTAGCATTTCTGATTCTAAGTTCCAAGACACAGTAATGCTCTCAAATTTCAATTCCTTGAGCTTCAAGCTTACAGGAAAATCAACTAAACAAAAGCCTGCCAAAAATCCGGCCTGGCTATTAAAATGTTACAGGCAAAAGCCATGGATTTGAGACTATAGATGGTATCCAGATCAACAGAAATGTCCTGGCTGGAAGCCTGCAGATCACCAGGAGTGCGCTTGGAGGCCCTTTGTCTAATTCAGTGAAGAACCAACCCTCAAGCAGAATATTTTTGGCCTGACAAATAAAAGCCATTCCCAGAGAGCCTACAATCTTGGAGACATCACTTGGATTCTCAGCCCATTCTTTAGCACACTACACATGATCAGACTTCTAGCTTTAGGATGACCCTGAAGACACTGAATGGATGGTGGTTTCCGCCTCGCTCTCAAGGACCACTTAGACTCCTTCCTCTTTTCATTACCCAAGTACCTTCTACCTTGAGCCAACTCTGCAAAAGTCCTGAACAGTAACTCTACTACAGAACAGCCCTGGCCACTAGACAAGGGCCTAAGCTGGGACTCTGGAGATTCAGACTTTATTTGGCTCCTCCTCCTGCAACTTCACTGAAACTTCTGAGCTCCCTGCAAAGAGGAAGTTTGAGTCTCAAGGTACACGAATACCAGCAGCATTGAGAAGCAGGCAGGATCTGATTAAGCGCTGCACCTTTCCCTGGCTAACCTGGCAGAACTCTATCCCCCAGACCTTGCATGCAGCTCAGCATGGCAGAGGGGTGGAAGCTGAGCCCTGAAGCTCTTTAACTGGCTCTAAGCTCTCTGCTTCTCACAGCACCAGGGAAGGAAGAAGGAAGTCTCAAAGCAGCCACCCATCTGTGTCATTCCGCCTTTGAAGGTGTGGCCTAGGCATCTCACATGGAAAAACTGCATGAAATGATCATCAGGCTAGCGGTATGCTTGGAACCCTTTCTCAGAGAGTTTTACTCAGCCTATGGCCTATACATTAAACCACCCCTTGTTTACGCAGTACTCAATGTATATGGATTGAATAACACTCCCCCCCTCCCCGATTGCCTGTGTAACCAATGAATGCCTTTGTTTTCACCTTTAAAATTAGTGCATTGAAAAGAAGATTTTAAAAAGTTGCTTTGGAATTACTGAGGCTAAGGCAGGCATAGAGGGTGTGTGTGCAGGAGAACAAAGACTCACACTACAGGGAATTGCAAGAAGAACCAGGAGATGGAATTTGCATATTGCAGACAAGTCAACCAAGGGACT
The DNA here is from genome assembly GCF_011064425.1 of Rattus rattus. Lineage (NCBI taxonomy): Eukaryota > Metazoa > Chordata > Mammalia > Rodentia > Muridae > Rattus > Rattus rattus. The sequence continues at coordinate 28,437,773 of NC_046155.1, forward strand.
TTATCAAACAGCCCCAAGGACATACCGCCAGGACAGTATTGACATTGAAAATTAGACCCTGACTCCTGCAGCAACACTGTATCGGGGGATTTAACTAAAACATATTTACATCATTACTAGTCCACATATCATCTGCATATCATGAATCTGAAAAACAAAAAATAAAAATCTCAGCACCAACAGGCCGACATTTTGGTGAGGTTTCTTTAATTTTCATCCCAGATTCCAATGAGAAGCAAAGGGGGAAGAAATTCTGATTTTTTTCCTTTTGTCAGAAAAATGAAGGGTTTACATTATCTGTCCAAGTCCATATAAAACTCACACCACAGATGTTGCAAGACTGAAGATTGTTCTGCATGCAATACCCTTGGTGCAAGTCAGGCAGCCTCTTGGGAATGATCACAAACAAAGGGATTATGGTAGTTAATGAGTCAGACCTTCAGCATTGGAAATTCTGTGGAGCGAATCGTTGGAATCTCCCTGTAAATCTTTGAACGCACCCTGGTAACAGAAAGCCACGATTCCTCTCAGCAGCACAACTACCCATCTTCCACCATAATGTCACGATACTGCCATGTGTCCGCTCAGCTCCCTGGAAACATATTTCTGAGGTAAATACCACACAACTGCCCAGCTCTGAAATGAACAACTGTTCACTTGAGACTTTTCACGAATGTTTATGTGCCCAACCCATGTGTAAATAAGGAGGCATTCTGAAGAAAAGGGAAAGAGAAAGGGCCATTTTATTAAATCTCTAATATGTGCCAGATCATAGAATCTGATATATTCATAAGAGTTTCCTAAGCTATTTTTTTTCAGTTATGAATGACTAAGGCCCCCTGTATCAGGGAGGGCATGCAGACGGAAGTGATTTCTAGAAGCAGTGATAGCTGGGACTTGAGGAAGACTGATGGGTCCCAAAGTCTCTCATTCTTCCTTCTCTACCGTTAAGTCACCGAAGTTCCTAATAGGCTTCTCTTTTGAGTTCAAGATCTTGTCTGATGCTCATTTAGTCAATCGCTTAACAAACATGAGTTGGGCTTGGTGGTGGGTGGGTAACTCAGCAAAGGCTAATGAGTGGGATAGATAACATGTAAGGGGTAACTCTGGAGGTAAGTGTCAGAGTAGGAATAGAAACTCTGTGTACCTGGGAGATGCTAAGAGAAAACTAGTAAAAATAAAAAACACAACAAAACAAAAATAACGCCTAAGAATCTCCAAGGTCTAAAGGCTAGAAAAAATGGGAGCAAGCTGCAAGAAAGCCCAGTAGTCCATGGTGAAGAGCTACAAGATCAGAGGTCTGCACTGGGCTGCAGGAGGCGGTATCTGCAGCTTGGATCCTACACTGCATTGAGGAACCTCTGTGTTGTCAGCCAGCAAAGGGAAGTTGGCAAGGTCTGCACTGTGCGATGAAGAGATGTGGCATTCTCATACTCTTACGTTGAGTGGTAGAGTTATCAGGGACCTTCAGAAATTTATGGGATCGGGAGAGTTTTACCCTTATGATTGGACGTAGTGACCTCATAACAGGGGTCCTAGAGAACTACCTGGCCTTTGCTCCATGAGGACACAGGAAGAAGGCAATGATAAACAACCTTCCTCTCCAGATGACAAATCTCCTGCCAGCTCGGTCTTGATACTCCCAATCTCTAGAATGAGAAATGTACAGGCTTCCATTGTTTAGGAGTCAGTCAGTCTGGTATGTTTTGTTACTGCAGCTAGCAAGTAGAAAAACAGCTTCAAAATTAAAGTCATACCACATAGGCCCTCTGAATAAAATGCATCCCCAGGCTTCCAGTAATACAATGAGCAACTCCATTCCCAAATGCACATTTATCTACGGCTTTGCTTCTGTGTTTTCAGGTTCTGTGATTTGAAATATTTTAACTTATTGCACACACAGTTAATACATTTCAGTGTACATATCAGTCTGAACACATGGGAGAAATCCCTCATCCCTGTGTGGCCCTCTTGGGACATCAGTTGTTAACCAGTCATCTACACTGTATATTCTACCCTCTCTAGGAATTTACTAGTTCTCTTAAGTCGACCATTGAGACATTCAGTGATGACTCTAACAGGCAAGAACATTGGGATTTGCCAAACAGACGCCATGGAGTAGCTGCTTTCTCTAAATAAAAATAGCAAAGTGTCTGACTTCAGAGGGAAAAAGTGTGAATGTAAGATCACATGCTGCATAGGAACCCACTGCCGATGCTCAGATTTAAGACCAACTTTTCTGCACAGTTTGCCAACAAGACTGACATGACTAGTCTCTCTTCCTCACACAGTCCTTGTAGGACATGACATTTAGAACTTCTAGAACAGTGGTTCCCAACCAGTGGGTTCTCACCCCTTTGAGAGTCATGTAGCAGAGAGTCTGCATATCAGATATTTATACTATGATTCATAAAAGTAGCAAGAAAATAATTATTAATTAAAATATTAAATATTATTAAATAATTAAATATAATTTAAAAAGTAGCAATGAAATAATTTTATGGCTTGGGGGGGGTCACCACAACATGAGGAACTGTGTTAAAGGGTCACAGCGTTAGGAAAGGGAGAACCACTACCTAGAGACCCTCATGGAAGGAAGATGATGAGGAAATAAGGAACACCGTGCATATCTGATATAAAGACATCTATCCACAAGATTAAGAAGGTAGCAGAAGACAGACCCTTTCCCTCAGCTGTCCTCAGAGGAATCCTGCACCGCTGACACCTACAAACTAGAAGTAGCCTTTGTGCTGGCAGGCATTAGCTCACTGCGTTGTGACTTGCAGTGATGCTAACACTCACCCACAGTACGGTAATGAGAGCACTGTGTTTTGATGGGTTAGCGGCTGATAATCATTTATTTACCACACGCTCTAATGAGGTGTACTTGGTTGTAGGATTTACCACCCTGGGGACACGAGGGAAAACAAGCCCTTGGTACGCCAATGAAATCTGCCAATAGTGGGCTGAGCGATGTCCACTGGAGCCTCTCAGAACTTGTCGTTTTGTTCTTCGTCCAAATCTTCATAGGAACATAGTTTGAAAGATCCAGTTGTTTCTTTCAATGTCCCGATGTCCCGCCAAAGCAAATTCAATTGACTGAAATATAGCCTGCTGATGCTTTTGTAGGGCCGAAGAAGCGCATGGCAACCTTCCACCCCTTTGCTGAATGGTGTAATTGGCCTGCCATAGAGAATTGGGAAATTTTAACACATTCCCCATTTGGCTGAGCTTACCAATTATTCCCCAGTTGCTATCAGAGCTGCAGACTTTTCTTTTTGGGGGTCATTAAGCTTGTCAAAACTAATTTGTCACCACAACCGCTGACCCTCATTGCTCTGACAGCAGTACAAGGATCACCCTAAATAGACTCCTGCATTTCAAGAAAGCAAATGGCTTGTCAGGACCTGCTCTGCTCTTGCTGTACGGCTAATAGTGGCCTTCTGCCCTCGGAAGACGTGGAAACAGTATCCCTTAAGTGACAAGGGTCACAAAGCCCATGTACTAATCATTTTGCTGTTGCAAAAGAAATAAACATGTAAAGCGAAAAAGCCTGGAATCCGGACTGAACCTGATATGTGACAAAAACATGCTGTTCTCCAACTATGACAAAATCTGAATATATTACACCATCTCTCCATGCAACCACCCAATGGAAGTCAGGTGGAATTAAACACGCCATAAATCATGGGTCCTTAATAAGCCAGTCAGAAGAACATTCTTTGAAAGTTTCTTGATTGTAAATGCAAAAATATTCCAAAGTCAAGGTTGCCAACATTCAAAAGGAAGGAGGAAAGTTGCTCTGAGGAAACAGCATCCCACTCTGAAACCGTACTTTGTGCGCTCACTCATGCTGAGAACGCGCACCAACCATTTGCTCCAGTTGGCAGCTTTAGGCAGCCTGCACACAAGGCTCTGCATAGGCAGACAAAGCAGGGATTGGGATTATCATTTTCACATCTACAAGGAGCTCTTTGGTGACTGCCATTCCAATATGACAAAAAGCTGCATTAAGTCCTTCAAGGTCCAGGTGTCCATTTAATACACGAACTAATGAAAATTACTCCAAATTAAAAAAGATGAACCATGATCCCAAGGCATCTTCATATAAATATGGACGAAGAAAACACTCAAAGCATGTTCAGTTTTTTTTATCCCAAAATATATTAGAAACCAAAGCAGAAGTAATGGACCCCAAACCTCTTTTCTTAGCAGCACTACAGATTCAATAGGACAATCACTTTCGTAAAGAAGGAAGCCTGTTCTCATGCCTCACTAGATTCTCCCCAAGTAGCCTTAATTTCTTTCCTATTAAGAGGGTTACCAGGTCTCTAATGGAAATTAACACTGTTGGTGGGTAAGTGGCCACAGGGTATGGATGGCTTTAGAAAGACCCAGGCTTTAGCTGTTTACTTCCATTTATACAAACAAATCTGTAAGCTGAGAGTTGGCCACTGATATTGTGCCTCTGAGCAGTTGCTCGCTTCTCATCTGAGAGGAGATCACAGGACAGCTGGGGAGCAGCACAGAGGGGAAGACTACTAGAGTGGGGGAGGGGAAAGCCCGCATGCCTTTGGAGTCACAGATGCAGCTGAATTCTAATGATGTCACTTGGTTTTCTCTCTGGCAATGGCGATCCCACCGCCCCCCCACACACACCGAAGCCCTGCACTTTCGGTGGGGAGTAAGCTAAAATCTTGGCAAGGCACAGAGTAACAACGTCCTGAACTGGCAGCCAAGATCTGGATGTGAATTTTAAGTTGTTTTCTCCCCCAAATGTCCAACAAGATCTGTTATAATTTCATAAGGGGGAAAATAGATTTATTGATGGCTAAAAAGCCACATTTCAGAGTTGCCAGTGCTAATCAATAACTGGAATTTGACAAAAGACCATGTTCCACTCAATGCTGAAAAGGACACACATATAAAGGCAAGTATAATTACATGGTATAAATAAGGGAGAAGGTGCCAGAGACTGCGCGCTGCCAAGTGCCTCAAATATGCATGTTCTTTGAAAGACTTATTTTTGTGTCTATGGAGGATGAATAAACCTCACAAGGAAAAAAAAAGGCTCTTCCCAAACCTTTGCTCATTTCTGGAATTGAACTCTTTCTGCAGGTTCTGAAATGGCTGCCTTGGTTTTCCATTAATTTGACATGTTCATACATCTGTACTTATAGAGCTAAGGGGAAAAATCTTACAGTGAAAGAATAATAGAGTGTGGCGAAAGGACTGTTACCCCCAGGACATCTCTGTTACTTGTTCCTACATGGGCTCAAATGCTACAGCCCTGTTGATCTGAGTGACCAGAGAAAATTGTTCGGGTACTCAGCCAAGAGAAACCCTCATCTTCAAGACTGCTCTCTGCATTACGGCCCCTTCCTCTCACATTGAGATCCTCAAACCCTAGTTTAACACCTACAGGCAGAGGGCACTTAAGGGCTGGCATGTGTTGGGTAGTTCAACTCCAAAAATAGAAGGGAGACCATGTTGGATGTCCTCACTAAAACAGGTGATCTTACTGTGAAGCCAGAGTAGGGTCAGGACTTCCCAGGACACCACAGACAATGGTGTCCAACACATCAAGTACAAAAAAGGGTAATTCTTGCTGTCGACAGTGCAAGGAAAGACCTTCTATATCCCTTAAGCCAGCTTGCAGTTTTACTTCTGAACTGGATTTGTCATGAAGCTGCTATGAAAACGACATTACATGCCACCAGTAAATTGAAAGCTTTCTTCAGTCTGGGAAGGTGCATGGGTTGCTTCAGACTGTCCGGCACATTTTAAATCAACAACTACATCAGTACATTGAAGGGTAGAAGCTCCTGACAGCTGTATCTACTTTCCAAGTAGACACACACAGAGAGTATTGGGAGGCAAAGTATCAGGGCTAGCCCGGCATTATCTCTGTGGAGAGGATGTATTGTATCTCCCATAGATTGATGGTACTAATTTAGAAAACCATCAGTAGATGCTATATATCTTCTCAGTCTCTCACATAGCCTTTTGTAGACAGAAAGATAAATCTGAAGCTAAGAGTGAGCTCATTTAATTTTCACCTGACAACCAGTAATAACAGAAGCATCTTACAAAGGTTACGTTTCAGTGAAAAAAGTCCATTACTGGGCATACAAACCACGTTGGCATTAATTACATTTCTTTGCACTGCATTTGACAAAAGGTCAAGAACTGGACCCCACCCCCATATACACATACAGACTACCATCACCAAAAGGGGGTAACATGTGAACAGAATTCTGCTTGTTACTTCCAAATTTCTCTTTCTAACATGGCCAGAAGTCAATCAAACACTGCACTTTAGTTACTACATGTAATTAAGTGGGATGTTTTGAAATGAATTGCCAAAAGATATCGTCAGGCATCTAACAAGGGTCAAGTGTTCTCTACCAGATGACTTTTCTATATTTTAAATATTGCCTGATCTGGAACAAACCTCACTCTTCCTGCTGGAAAAGTTAGAAGAACAAGAGATGAGAAGAGACCCATTTCAAGGGCTGTCATAACAACAGTTACCAGCTGAAATGACTAAGAACAATGTCCAAACCACAGTATGTTCAGTGTCCAGGAGGCCATGATGTGAGCTGCATATGTAGCAGAGGATGGCCTTGTTGGGTACCAATGAGAGGAGAAGCCCTTGGTCCTGCCAAGGCGTGATGCCCCAATGTAGGGGAAAGTCAGAGTGAGGAGGCGGGAAGGGGGGTGGATGGATGGGGGAACACCCTCCCAGAAGCAGGGAAAGGAGGAATGGGATAAGGGGTTTAGGGACGGGAAACCAGGAAAGAGGATAACATTTGAAATGTAAATTAAAAAAAAAACTATCCAATAAAAGAATTTTTTAAAAACTGATACTGTAGTGCTTTGCCTTTAAAGGTGCCTTAAAAAGTCCTACTTTATTAAGAAACACCATGCAAGTCACAGAGTTAAGAGTCTTGCTGCCTCTCTGAAATCAAATATAAAGAATTCCTAATGCAGCTCCGCTAATGAACAACTGGGCCATCAACAAAACAAAATCCTCTCGTGGCCACAAGTTTCATACTTGCCAATAAAAACAATAAATCTGCATCGAGGTTTCTATTGTGTTCGCAGGAGGCATGAAAATTAAAAAAAAAAAAAAAAAAAAAAGGAAAGCTGACTGCCTTAGCCCTGCCTCTTTACTGATTATATTAGAATCCATCAAGTTCTCTGAGTCACACCCTATGTCTTAATCTTCAGAACACAGGAGATGTGCTAAGATTTGCAGGAAAAGTTACACTCTCTATTGTCTGAAGCAAATGTGTGGATGGAGAAGAGGGGCAGTGGAAGGAGTGGCCTGGGAATTTGGTTTCCTCTAAAACCTGCCATGTTCTCAGTCTTAGCCTGAGAAGCAAGCCTGTCTCTCTCATCCAGTGAAGACAAACCCCTGATGTACAAGGTGACGGTCAGGAGCTCCCGGTACAAAGTGAGTACTGCGTCTTCACCCGTACCAGTCTTTTCAATCCCGGGAAATGGAGGAAGCTAGAAAATACAAAATGTCTGAAAAAACACCCTCATTTAACCATGGCCACTGTAGATGTGCACGCCCTGTAGCTGCCAAAATCCATCAGATCATAATGGAGTCCAACGCCTCGATGGGAGGAGCATCAGCCTCACCAGGGTCCCAGGGCTCCTGAACACTCACTTGCATTTTAACAGAAACTCCCACTGTTACACTTCACTTTCTGCTTCCAGGATAAAACAGTCACAAGGCAAGCTTGGAAGAAAATATGTCTTGCCTCCTATGGATCATGCATCCTATAGGTCAGTCCATCATGAAGGGAACCAGGGCAGGGGTTCAAGTTGAAATCTGGAGCGAGGATCTGAAGCAAAGGTTGTGGAGGAAAGTTGTTGCCTGGCTTGCTTCTAGGCTCAAGGTCAGGCACCTTTCTTTTACCAAACCAGACAACCCAGCAGGATACGGTAAGGTCCAGATCCTCTTTTATCAATTAGCAATGAAGAAAAGGCCCCACAAGCATCGCCACAAGCCAATTTTGCTGAACACGATTTATCGACAGAAGTTCACTCTCCTCAGGTGTACCAGTTGACTACCCATGCTAAGTACAGTGCCGATGAAATAGCGGCTCCATCTCCTTCCTGACACTTTATGGTAAAACCCAGCTCTAAGAGGACAGGATGCTTCCCCTCCCCTGGATGCTAATCTGTCTGTGGTGAACAGAGCACAACCTGGAACACACCGAGGACTTCCTCCGTCAATGAACAACTGAACAGGGTTGAGAAAAGCCATCACTTTTGCTATGAAGAAATGGCTTCCTTGGATGCTCTCTGAGAAATGACTGTTGTAATTGGCAGAAGCCAAGAAAGGCTTATAAAATTAAAAGCAGAAAATATTTATTGAGCAAATTCCAAGAATTCTAAGACTGTAATAAATCAAACAGGTGTTGGTGGGCTGAAATTGACTCCACTGAAGCAAAGCTTTTTCGCAGATGATGCTAATTGATGATATAAAAAAAAATGTCACACTAACGGCTTCAAAATTTTACCAGTCTAGGCAACTTTGGTATGGTGTGATTTATATACTGTAAAAATCCATCTGATTTAAAAGTGAAATTCATATTTTTCAGTATGCTTACTGAGGTGTTCAACTCTCATCATAATTCAGTTTAGAACATTACTATCATCCCGATGAGAGTCCTTGTGCTCACTTACAGTGCGGTCTCTGCTTCTGCCTTCAACTACAAATGTCCTCTGGTCTATCTTTGCAGGGGGAACCCTCAAAACAAATGGAGGACTACTAGATCAAATATATGACCAAAATAGCTCCTCAGTAAATTTTTGATGTTTACTAATGGTCAATAAGGATCCGTGTGAGCGACTGTAGCTAGATCATTTGTAATATATACATATATATATATATGTGTGTGTGTGTGTGTGCGCGCATATATGTGTGTGTATATGTGTGTGTATGTATGTACGTATGTATGTATGTATCTGCAAATGATCCTTTAAAGCTATTTCTCTATAACACGTCTCTACCCCACTGAAATGTCCCTGTCAGTATTTAAGAAAGCTACAGTGAATATTTATTTCTTCATTTGTTAAAAAGCAGAAATAGAAGACAAGACTCAGTCTTTCGTATTGAAGGTTGGGACGCAATTATTAAAGTCAATGTTGTAGAAGCTTAACCTTGCATGCCATAGCTTTTAGAACATGTGTGTCTACACACTTTTAAGTATATATGCATAATGATATATATTAACCGATCATAAGCTATTATATTTCCCTATGTTGCTTTCAAACATCCTTGGCCTACAAGAGCCACAGACTAACAAAACTCCCAGTGCCAGGCATTGGAAACCTTCTTTTGAGTTGTTGGTCAAGGAATCCAAGAGACTCCCAAAACTATATAGGCTGTTGCTCCTGGCTGCCTTTCAGAACTTGAAGGTGAGATCCTATTGCTGAGGTCACAATAGACTTCAGACACAAGACCAAAAGAAACTGAGTGGAGCTGGCTGGAAGTCTTCACCATATTAAATGCTGCTAGCCAAGCTTCCTAGGGAGAAAGGCAACAAAGAGTTTCCAAAGCCATGAACCAGAAGAATGGGCAGCTCAGCAAGATGTCTGGAAGGGTGTAATGGTGGCACTTATATCTTGGGGCTAACCAAGAGCTTTCTAATTGTAATTAAAGCCTGCTAAACAGGAGAGAATTCATACATGGTAATATAAACTTAGCTACCAGTGGCTGCTCCTCACTGCATTCCAAATATTTATGTGTATACCTACAGATTAACTGTAGCTCTCACCCTTCATCAAAGAAGCTTTTTGTAGCAGAGACAATTACAGAGAGTGATCAACATACAGAAAACAAGTGGCTGGGAGATGCCCAACCACAAATGATGGAGCTACAATGAACCCAGATGCCTAAGGCTCAGGGAACATGGAGGAAGAGGAAGTAGAAATATTGAAAGAGAATTGGGAAGTCTGCTGAAAGACAGTGTCATCTACCCCCTCTCTCTCACACATACACAGAGAGACACACTAAGGCACACACATCATTGATGTGTGTGTGTGTGTGTGTGAGTGTATGACAGAGTAGCACTCATGACATCTCAATAATAATTGCTTAAACAAGACCTACGCAATGAAAACAACAGTGGGCAGTCCAACATGAAGGTGGGTAATTCCACAAGGCTCCACACCTAAAGGAAGAGCTCTAAGTAATCAAGAGTTGCTAAGAGACAGGTGATTCATCTTCTCTGGAGATGAGCCCCACAGTAAGTTATCCAACTCCCAGGCTTTGAACACATATGCACAGGAGCAAGACTAACTGGACTTAATGTGACATAGTATATAAGTATGAATATATGTATATATGTATATATATATATATGTATGGAGCTTACACACACAAATACAGTCATATATGTCATACACTTAAGGGATGTTGGTGGTGTGGAAACAAAAAACAGGAGGAGTTGGAAATGGGAAAGGGAGTGTAGAAAGATATAAATACAGTATTCTTTTATGAAACTTTCAAAAATATTTAAAGCTACAAATAAGTAAGTACAGAATGTGTTGGAGCTACATGACCTGACCCAAAAAAATGGTATCCGTTTTATTCTGCAAGGGAGAAAAGCACTGTGCTGGGAAATATGAGTTGTCTGATCAGGACAAAGTCCTGTCTGTGTCTACAACCAGAAAGACTGCAGATAACACACTGACGTCTTCACACTTGCAGTCTTCAATGAGAGTTGGAGAGGGGCAGGCGGTGAGGAGAACACTTTGTATAGTGGGGTACGCAAATCCTCCTTGGTTTTATTTTTTGACTATAAATTATATCTTTTAAGACTGTAGTTCTATTTTCCATTTTCCTTTGACTCAGATTATCTTCCTTACCCCGGCCTCCGCACCATAAATCTCAATCTGGGTGTCCTAAAGCAGGAAGTGGATTCTTGCGCTGTCTGGGTAGCATTAACGATCTTGACATTGGCTTTCAAATCCACCTTTACTGGCAAGGTGAGGAGGACCTGGACATCACGGCTCTTGTAAGGCTCAGGATGAAGCCTGGCTTTTATTGGCTTCCACCTTATTACCTGAGTGCGGCCGTGAGATAGGGCACCTGGTTTGATTCACATGCTGGTACGGTAGGTCCAGCAGTATTGTCTCAAGACCCAGTGTACTTCACATAAGACAAAAACTATCAGCACAACAACAAAGGATATTTTTAAAGGAGTTTCCATGATTGATAGCACCAAATAATTATCGCACGTACGAAAAACCACGCTATTTGTGAGACAGGCCACCTTTAACCATCATCGACGAAAGATGTAGACTGCGAAGATTTTGATTAAAATATGCAAACGGCACCTGGAATCTCAACAAGTCTCCGTGATTCTACTTTTCGTCATTAAGTTGTTTTTTTTTTTTCCCCTGCTTTACAAAGTTTTGTCAATTATTTTCCATTTCAACATTATTCTTTTGAAAGTAAATCTTTTCGCATTAGTATTAAAATCTAGGAAATCAGACAAATGATGGGGGGTGGGGCAACTCAGTTAATTATTGCAAATTGGACACACTGTGGTAACCAGGACAGATCAAGAAATTGAAATGTTTCATCATTAGTCCCGAGCTAATCCAACCTTTAGTTAAAGGGGAGAGCGTCTGAATTAGCAATTATGTTTGGTGCATTTAGACAGTCGCTCCATCCATAGGGGTTCAGACCAGGGTGTCTGGATGAAGTTTAAATGCGATCGAGGGAACAAGCTTAAACATGACTCCACAGAGTCTAGAGGCAAACCAACCCTTGGAAAGAGTGTTCAGCTCCATCCAGAGGCCTAGCAGCCTCTCCACGGTGCCACAGGCTGCAAGTCAGGACCCATGACTTCTGCATGCTTGAGTCACAGTAAGGAAACCAAACCCTTGAGTCATCTCGAGGTTCACTTTCACCCCTAGATTTCCTTTGTCATAAAGATGTCATGCAACGAAAGTCATACGATCTGGAAAACCTGACAATGAGCCTCACTGTTCAGAGAGGTTAAAACGGGTGATTAATCTGTCAGTGCCAAGTGAAGACTCGGGTTGAAATACGGATCTCGCTCTCACCCTTGTTCTCACCCTGAACAAGAGGGTGCATACAGTTCCCATTCGGTTAGCACTGCAGCTCAAAGGTGAGCTGACTCGGCACTGTTCTTCCTTACCCTGGCAGCATCATCTCCAGAGAAAAAGAGGTCTGGTGACAAGGTCTGAAACTGAACAATGTCTCTACTCATGGGAGATCATCTTGTCTTGCACTACCCAGGCGCTCCGCCCTTTATAGGCTTCACCAAAATTGATGGACAATAGTCAGGACCAGTTCCTGGGAAGCAGAAGTCTCAGGACCATTAATAACATTGTCCCTGATAGTCAATTATTGTTACACTGCCATCTCCAAAAGCCTTGACAACTATTAGATCCTTCTAGAAAGTTGTCCTTCCCAAGAAAGAGGACTGAAACACTGTTTCCTATGTATTAATTAACCAAAATAACATGGCTGGGTGTGGCGGTGTATGCCTTTAATCCCAGCACTTGGGAGGCACAGTCAGATGGAATACTGTGAGTTCAAGGCCCAGCATATGGTTTACATAGTGAGTCCCAAGCCAGCCAGGGTTACATAATGAAACCTTGTCTCAAAAATCCTGGGTGTAAAAATAAAAAGAGCCCCAGTCTCTTGTTTCTGAATCTGAGGCCAGTCTCCTTAGGGGCCACACTCTGAATGACTTCAGGACTGAAAATGTAGGTAGTTCAGCCCCACTGACTAGAAATTGAATAAAACTTAAAAAAAAACAAAGCATGTGGGCGGGGGGGGGAGAGCACACACATTTTCCCAGCGAGCTCTCCATTGAGAAAGCTGGGCAATGAACTTCACATAGATTCAGGGATAATTTGGAGCCTTTACAGTAGACACTAGCGAGCAGATAGAATACCTCATTTGCAAATGCACAGCTGTTTTGTATTGCAAATGAATAATATGCCCGGCATCCACACAGAACCAGGAAGTTGGAATTTTGTTTCAGTTTTCATCCCCACCTAAATGCAAAAGGGCGGCACGGAGGTCATGGGAAAACAATTATTACAGGTGGCTCACAGGGCTGCATAATCAAACAGCAACTGCTACTGAGCACAGACCTTCTGGTTAACTCAAACATCTCCACAGAGGAAGGAAGAAGACCCCTGCTATTTTACCAAGATGGTGAGACTTAGGATTAACTACTCACATGGAGAATCCTCTAACTAGAAAGAAAAACCCCAAGGTAATTGAATCGTAAAGGCTTCCTATTGTGAGGAGGGTAATTTTGGCCGGTTGGTTGGGTTTTATTTATAATAAACTCTCACACATTGGGACAAAATCCAAAATATAATTTTTTTTGTTCAATTTCATTTAGGCAAGCAAATCTATGATTTCGGGAAAACTTATTTTCACCCTAAGAACTCAACGTAGTTGTCTCCCTTGTAATATTCTGAGAGGAAATAGGATCAGTTTGCCATATTTTAACACTAACTCCAAACCAAGGTGACTGTGCCTCTCCCCAACCCAAAGGGACTTCATCAGTATCTGACATTTTAGATTGTCACCAGTGAGCATGACTGTGTACTGGAGGTAGGACTACTGCCATTGAGCAAACTGCTAAACAGTCTTTGTACACAGGACAGTCCCCACCCACCAATCTGTGCTGAGGGACAGAAGCCTGCTCCCAACAATGAACCGTGAGGGTATTTGTGGGAGCAGAAACAGAGGACCCCTCAACAGTACAAAATCCCCAGTCCAGACTGTACACTTCTGTTTGCTATGAGCTTCTATTTGTCAAGTGAGTGTCTTATGACAGCCTAGCCACTGGGATGGTGGGAAGGGATGAGGGGAACACAAACATTCCTCCAAATTAACTTTGAGTTTCAAAGTAGGTTCCAAGGTAGAAACTGCCTTACTTCCCCTTGCTATCTGATCTTGGTCTTCTAAGTAGAATAGACAGGGTTTGAAAGGGAGAAGTAGGGAAGAAAGGAGCTTAAGGTCGCAACCACCATCAGAATGTGGCACCGTGGAACGCAGCTGATGCTCTCATTCTCAAAACGAAGAAATTTGGAGGCTCGACCCAGACTCTCCTTTCTCTAGGAAAACACTGACCACTTTTTGACTGACGTGACACATTAGAAGCTCAAGTGTTCTTTCAAAGACTGGGCGTTATAGAGGGTGAATTTGAAATCTATACATCATTTCAGGACACATAAATAAGATATTAAGATGTGAAATTTTTATTACATTACTTTTGTAAAAAAAAATAATTACCCATGTTACTGAAAGCTAAACACGGTTTTCACTGTAGCCAATCGTATGCCTCACAGACCTGTATGAAATTTCTGAAGAGGAAATTCTCACACGATCAACAATTTATGAGCTCAAATCGCTTGATTCCTCTAAGTGCGAAAAATAAGTGGACATATGGTACAAATTCTCACTCATTTCTACTTTATTTTGCAAGCGAGATGTGTAAAGCTCTCTGAGACCTTCCTGCCACACATGAGAACAGAGTAAAAGTTCTGGATTTACACCTCCTTCCCCCTTTCCCAACATACAATTTTTATGAATTACATACATTGGCAGGTCAAGAATTGGATGTCAATAACATAGTCAATGGATTCTACTGGAAATGACAAATTCAATGAAAGTGGACAGAGTATGACTTCCCATGGTATTTCTTCACCTTTCTTAATTAAGCTCTGGGTACAGAACCAGTTTTGTACGTCTGAGGCCCGAGGATGTCCTTCTTCAAATAGTAGCTGCTAGAGTCCCTCATCCAACTCATAAAGCCATAGGGTCCACAAAGTCCTATGTAAAATCTCAATTTCTTAAGTAATGCAGCTTAGCCTGAGTGAAAGGTAAACTATATACTATACATATGTACAGGTGGCTATTCTGGTTTCTGAGTCCATCAATACCCTTACAGAGAAAAGCAACAGCCACGCAAAAATGCAGGGGCAGAGGGAGTGATGGGGCGGGGGTGGGGGGGAGATTCCAGTGAAGTAAGTGTGTGAGAGTGTGTTTGTGTGTGTGTGTGTGAGTGTGTGCGTGCGCGCGCCTAGAAAATGCTAAAGACTTGGGATTGTACTGTGTCTGTGAAGCTGAAAAAGAAATGAACTGAAATATAAAAGCTTGTCCTTAACTCAGGCAATTTCATTTTTTTAATTGTCCTTTAATGTCCTTAGCTAGAGAAAAGGGAATAAACAGTCAGGCTCAAAAGGCAACAGAAATGCTGACATTAAAACAAAGACAGAACGTGGAAAGAGAGAAGTGATAAAACTGGAAAATGTGCTAGCACCATGGAGGATGTGCAGAATGTGGATGACGAATGAGGTGGGAGAGAAGCTTCCAGAACCAGAAATTCTCAGTGCAATTTGGGAGATTAGGTAGTCCCGGGACTACAGAGTATTTTGAAAGGGGGCATTAAATATTATAGTCTTATGTTCTGAATACAGAGAAACAGCTCTTTTTTGTGATAGAAACATTGGTGACTCCAGCTCTAGGAAACCTTTTGGGCTGATAAAGCCAAACCCCACTCTGAAGGAACAGCCAAGGAGACTCTCCTGGGGAAACATGGAACAGTACACAGTACATAAGAGCCCCAGAGGACGCAGACACAGACACGAGGACTGAGGATGTGCTCATCCAAAAAGGGCATTAGAGGGTTAAAGATTGAAAAACTTGTGTTCAAATCATCTGAAAACCAGTTCTTATACAGAAGTCAGGACCTAATTCTAGGAAAGCCATTATTGCTCTATGAGGAATCTTGGGGAGGGGTGGTGGCAATTGAATTTCAGGAACACCTCTTTCAAGCCATGCCAACATCTGTGCAGGGCATTCCATTTTGGTCTTGCACTTATGCTATCTGTCTCTTTCCATGTCTCTGTGTATCATCTGTGCTGCAGACTCTGAGAGGCTCAAAGGATTTCGTGAGTGACTTCCTCCTCCTTCTTTTCTGTCTGTTATTTTGTTGTTGTTATTGTTTTTGGCTTTTTTGGGTTTTGTTTGTTTGTTTTGAGATAAGGTTTCTCTGTGCCCTGACTGTCCTGGAAATGGATTTGTAAACCAGGCTGACCTCGAACTCACAGAGATCTGCCTGCCTCTGTCTCCTGAGTGCTGGGATTAAAAGTATGTGCCACCGTGCCAGGACAAATGACTATTTCTTAAACTCTCCAATGAGATGCTTAAAATAAACTAGAACCCACAATGCTTAAAGTTTCACCTGGACTCATGTAAGTCAACATATTTAACTTTTTTTAATGTCACTGGTCTGTCTGAAGCTATCATCATATAAAGGCCTCACCAAAGACCAGATTTAAAACCACTGCCACAGCCCTCATTAAAAAATTGCACCTGCCAGCAACGCATAGCTATATTCGGTGACTGTAAGTGAAAACCGCTAAGGTAAATTAGTTACTTAGACATGGATATTAAACACCACGTAGGTGAAACACCACACTGCTGCTGTCTCATCAGTTCAAGAGCCAATCAGGTCTTGACAGGCCATATGTGTATTTATAAATATATCTGCTAATGTAAAGGTCGTGCTGCTCACTGCTCAGGGAAAACTAGGCACATTTGGAACCGTCCCTAGAAGATTTGGGTTCCTTAAAAAAAATATTTTGACACTTTGTGACGAATGCAATCCTGCCCCCATATGCTTCGTACTATTTAAAGGGAAATGACACTTGGTCGCCGTCCCAGCAACACTTGAATTTTTTTTTTCACTTTTAATAATGAAGGTAGGAGATGGCAGGTGGGGGAGGTTACCTACCCCACGTATTTGAATTCTGGAAATATCTTCCCAAACTTTGTATGAACCCAGAGGTCTGGGTCTCAAAAGTTACGCTATTCCACATGATACCAAAAGTCACAGAATAAGCTTTACTTCCAGACAGGAAGAGAAAGGAAATGAAGGAGGGTGAGGGAAACTGAAGTGAGCAGAAGCTTCTTGTGCAGAGCTGTTCTCTGCCTATGATCTGTTCTTGTTCTGTTCAGTGGGGACTCCTTGGGAAACTTGGAAAAGAAAGGGCTCTGCTGGACTATTCCCTTCTAGGAGAGTCCACTGAAAGTCTCTGTGGAAATCTCTCACGGACTCAAGTGAGACTGACTCCAAGAGGAATGAGAATGACGTGACAAAACAGAAAGATCCAGAAGACCAGAAAACTCTAAATACCGCACACCCCTTTAATTACATTTCACTCCATGCTCTTCTACCAAACACACAAGAAAGTTTTTCTCTATGACAAGGAGGACAAAAACTTTCCAGAAAAATAAAAACAAATCAACAAAACACAAAAGCATACTCCGAAAAAATAAATAAATAAAGACCCAAACAACCAACTCTCTTGTGACGAGAAGGAAAGGTATGAAAATATTTTGAGAGAACTTGTTTAATTGCCCCGCAATGCCTTCCGTTCAATTTAGTCCTCAGATCGGAATAACCATGACAGATGGCTCCAGCTCGTTAGGGAGAAAATTAGCTAAATTCTCAGATAATGCAGCCTTCTGTTATGTTCTCCTACTCTGAGCCCGAGAGCTCGTTCAGTAGGCTCTGAACTGCAGGCTGCTAGCTGGTGACCAGCTCTCACTTACTAGCTGCAGAACTCACACCCCGTGACACCGTATGCTCAGCAGTTCAAGTGGTGAGAGATTGTCAGTTCAAATCACAAAAGCCCTGGCTAGACCGCTTGTTCCCACCCATGTCAAGCCCCCTGCTTTACACGCGAAGCCGTGTTTCAAATGTAGGGATGGAGAGAAGAGCCTTAGGCTCTCTAGCAGGCCGCCATCTCGGTGTAGCAGAATAAACTCCTATCTGATGCTATAATTACAACCCTAATGGACACAGTTAATTTATTTTGGAGAAGTAAGTTGATATCCACTCGTGCTATTATTAAGAAGACTAATGAGACCTACTCGGGAAGAAGAGAAAGGATTTATTGAATTCCTTTTGGCACCCAGCACAGCTTGGTAATTTTGAGAGCCCATCAAAACAGCAGATATATACCCTGCTCAGATGTGCTGCACGGGATGTGAGCTGGGTTTCAGATTTTCAATAACAAATCTGTCACTCTGATTTTAATTAGACGGCTTAAAGCAGCTACATCAATAACGGCAGAATGACGGCTCGGTTCAAAGATCATAGAGATGTTACTCTACTTTAATAGTTCTTTTATACAAGTACGGATTTCAGAAGTTTGCAAGGCATTCATCTTGACTACCCCTTTCACCAAAGAAGAGAGGAAAAAATATCCCTAATTGAATTGAACCAAGAACACAGGCAGTCATCACCGTTGCTACAGCAGGCTGTTGTACCCAGCTGGGTAGGAGGTCTGATTTCACACTACGCAGCAATGAAATGCTGCTAACTTTTGTTTGTGAGTGTAAAACAGTAATATTTCATGACACCAAAAGGCCAGTCGACGCCACAGGGTGCACCCTCCTTGGATCTAAACTTCAGACACAAACTGGAGGTCTCAGCTGAGCCCTGACAAACAGAGCTTTCTCATGAAAAGCTCACAGAGCAGAGAGGCTTCAAGCAGGGAGAAAGGTTCAAGCCCTCCCTGAGGAAGTTCACAAGCAACCGTGAGTGTCTCTGTCTGGGAGTTCCAGAAAGTATGAGGCAACCTTGGTGAAAGGAGGTGCTGTGGCTGAAGGTCTCACCGTTACAGGGTCAGGCATGGGAACTGTGACTGTGTTTTCACTGATTCTTTTAACATGAATAGAAACCTACCGGTTTATTATCCATATCATGTATAAAGGAATATCCATTTCAGTAAACACTCTTCAATAGACATAGGTCTGTACATTGATGAATACGTAAGTCCACGAGTGTGCAAAGCTGTGTGCCATATGACGTTCAGTCAATGCTGTATCATACATACGTAATGGTGGTTCCATGGTCAGGGCAACAGTATGTTCAATGCACCATGCACACGTTTGGAACTGCTGATGTGAAGAAACCAAGGGCGGTACTAGCAGTAAAAGCACAGAGGATCGGCTACGAACAGTGCCTAACGTTTGATCATAGTGATAAAGGACTATTGGGGTCTGGGCATGCAGCTCAGGGGTAGGGCACTTGCATGGCCCGAGCAGACCTGGCTTCTCTTACCTAGCATGACAACGTAAATTAGAAAGAGAGTATACAATAAACTCCAGCAGCATCTGAAACTCAGGTCATGTAACTGACCAATACTATCTGAGTCTTTACAAACATGCTCACCACTGTCAGACAAAGATAAAATTGGCCCTCAGTATGCATTTGTCAGGGCTGCAGTGTACGACGACAACCTCAAACACTGTAGGACTATATACTTTCTTTAAAAGTTTTACTTATTCTATATATATTATAAGGTATTCGCTTAACTGTAGGAAGCAGAAGAGGTCCGGAGTGTATGACATCATGAGTTTATGTGTATTGTTTGATAAGAGCACAGCCATGTCAAGGAACCCAATGCTTCAGCCCTGTGGGGAAAAACAAAGCCATCCCTCCTGGCCAATGTGAATGCTGAGATTGAGTACAAATGTGCCTCTTATCTTCCCTGCTCTGGATGTTTATTTCCTGACAGCTATTCCCTACCAAGTCAAGCCTGCCTCCTCGTTCACCTGTTCATGATGGACACGCTGAGCTTCCTGGCTGCTGCCACATCTCCATCAGAGAGCCCAGTCCACCCAATCCCAGCTTTTCTGTGTGTCCATGTGTCTGCCTTTCGTCACTTCCTTGTCGACCCAGTCAGGTCAGTCCCTGGAGCTGTGCGAGGAATCTGCATTTGATAATCTGTGGTTACTACACTTTCATATAAATAAACATTCGAAGCCATTATAACAAGTAATATTTCATTGTATGGATAGTTAATAAATTGTATAATCATTCAACACCAGATGGATATTTACTTTCAAATTATTTTGTAATATGTTTACATGTAAATAAGTTAGTATAATATATATGTATGTGTGTATATATATACACACACACATATATATACATATATATCTAATCTTATTATTATAATAAACCATCTTAGGCTATATTCTGAATTGGAACTCCTGAATCTAACGTCACTGTCTAAAGAACAAAGTTTCTGTTTATGTCAGTCCAATGTTTAAATGCCTAAGCATGGAGTGAGATTTTAGAACCATCTTGCCCTCTGAGTGATGCTGACAGAATGCCTGGACCAGCACTGTCACAGAACTTTGCAAATCTCCAGCTTCATCTCCCCTTCCTGTGATATGCCACTCAGCACCTTGAAGAATGCTGTGGACACTCTCTGGACCCAACCTGCCCATTACCCTGTTCTCAAAGGGAGGCTGAGGCCAGGTGCTTTCCTTTGGAGCAGTAACTTACCCTCTATGCCCTCGTGCTCCAGAAATTCTCTTAGCACCTCTCGGACTTTGTCTCCCTATAACAGTCCTTGCTTTCCTAGTATAAAATCTACTTAGCACACAGTGTGAAGGGTTGGTTGGTTGGTTACCTCCTCGACCCCACAATGAGCTTCCAGAATAAGACCCACGTCCATCAGCTAGGATCATTACTTACTGCTAGTCATTAACAAAGATATCACCAAACACACACTTCATTTTTGCTTAGCATGCTAATTGTAAAAAGTAAAAAGTTTTTTAATGATGCATATATTTTGACCCTTCTATCCCCCATGTCATCCTTTTCTCTCCTCACCCCATTCTTCCCTTTCCTCTTCTACATCCCTAATTGACTTCCTATGTCCTCTTCCATGTAAGAGAGAAAAACAGGAGAAACTTGTCCTTGTAAGACTAGCTCAGTTAACACAATCTCTGGTTTCATCCATTTTTCCCGAAAATCATGTAATTTCCGTCTTCCTTACACTGACCACCTACACTGAAAAGTCCCAGATGATCTTGTTGACAACACATGGGATACAGCAAAGCACAGCACAGATTGTTCCTTACTCTCGTGTGGTGTGCATTCCCATGTGGAATAGCAGTCCTATAGCTGGACACGTCCACATATAGCATTAGTACTGGCTATGAAGTCAGAGCTAGACAGGCTGGGCAAGGGAAGTCTCGGGAGGTCTCTCTGACATGGGAAGACTTTGGTTGGCACCTAGAGTGAGCTCAGGCTAGTCTCAATTCAAATGGCTGGGTCCTTCCTATTAATTTCACACACTCCCTAAATAATACTTAAATAAAGGGGTCTACTGTTTTAAACAATGAGATTTTGGAAATATAACCCTCGTGGCTCTCACTTTGTGCTGAGCACAAAATAGTGTTCCGTCTCCACCCCTACTGGTGCGTGTCACTGAAGCCTGCGGTTGTCTTGCTTATGAAGCAGTAAGGTGACTTTTAAATCAGTCTGATTCCCCAAGCAGTAAAAGCTTCTAGTAGAAACAAAGTCAGGAGCACTGGTGTGCCAGTCAGACCACATGCACAGCACAGGTACATGGCCACACTAGAATTATATTCCTTGCTTCAACCTCTAGGCTCCACATCTCTGGGTCGCCATGAGAGTCAAGATCGCCAGCAGATACTAACCAGATAGGATTCGAATTTGACAGAGCTGCCCTGTCTTAGTGTGGCTGGCATGTCCTTCCCACGTAATTAGTGATTCTGCCAGCCCCGGCCATGCTGTACATAAAGTCAAGGTGAAGCTCCCTGGTGTTTCTTTATATGCACGAAGGGACAACTCTTTAAAATTCAAAGACACGTTAATGGAGATTTCTTCTCAGAAAGCACAGCTAACTATACTTGATACAGAAGGTCAGTATTTCTTAAAGACGTGGCGAGAAAGTTCACAGGTCTTCATCTGTGCACAGCTGACCTAGACGCTCTCCTCCTTCCCACCTCTACCTGGGCTTCTGCCACTGTCTCCTTCCCCTCCTCTTTCCTGCCTCCCTCCCAATCTCTCCCCTCTCCACCTTGCTTCTATCCTTCCAGCTGCCAGCAAGTCAGATAATTAAATGCCAAACTAGTGGCACTTGGCATTTCAATGAACGCTCTGTATTATGGTGGCCCCTCTCGGCTGCCCTCTTGCTCGGCACACATGCAGCCTGATGCTTTGCTGAACTGAAGCCCTTCTTTGTTGCAAAGCTGGACTAACCAGAGAAAAGATGAGCAAAGGCTGGCACAGGCCTAGCTGAAAGGAGAGTCAGCAGATTCTCTCATTGCTTTCCTTGCCAACTCTCAGAGTTTATGTCCTCAACTGAATGAAACAAGCACTTGAGCAAACCTCAGGCCTCTTGTGGGACCCTTTGAAAATGATTTGCATGAATGGGAACCATAACCCATCCCCTCACTTTAACCAGGTACTATGAAAATACCGCACTCTGCATGATGGAGAAGCTATTCCAGCTTTTCAGTTCAGTAAGTCTTACACAACAGCTATTAGCCAGAACAGAAACACATGAATGTCTATCTTCCAAGACAGAAGTTAGGCCATTACAAGCAGGATATCCCATAAATTGTGCCCCTTCAGTAAGTGTCTGGTGTTCGGGCTGTGGATTAGACAGCACCTCCTGCTGGAAGTTCTCCACCAGCTTGAGTCAATGGTAAATGTTTCCTGTTGAGTTCTGAGTTAGCTGGTGTTTTGCACAACCTTAAGGACCTCTGCGGCCCTCACTGCCACTGTCCCACTGCCCAGCATGGTGCTCAAAGCACAGGGTTTCAAAAGGAACTCCAATCGAATTGCGTTACATGTGAGATGGCAACATATTTTCATACCCTTTCATGCAGTATTTCAGTAAATATGCTACTAACTGATCAATGTGACTGCTTTGGTCATTCATTTTAGCAACCCATTTGTTCAATACTTACTACTTTCTAGGCATTGCCCAACAGACTGAGAGTCAAATGATCTCTGACTTCCTTCTGTATGAGCCTCTACTGTTTCCTCTTAAGAAGAAAATTCTTGGGGCTGGAGTGATGGCTCTGGGGTTAGGAGTAGAGTATTTGTTGCCCTTTGCTCTTACAGAGCAGTCCTGGGTTCAATTCCCAGTACCCATATGGCACCTCACAACCACTGATATCCCGTTTGGGGGAATCCAACAGAGATGCACATAGTACATGTATATACATATATGTTGGCAGAATCTTCATAAAGTAAAATAAATCTTAAAAAATCATGGATCACATCCAAGATCTTGGAGGAATTTCTAATCAATGATCACATCATGGTCAGTCAAAGGCAGGACCCATGTCCCTGCTATTTATTTCACAAACCTCACAACATATAAGGAGTTTAATCGATACTCAGTAATCATAAAGGAATATGCAGCTCTAAACATGTTGGACACCACATTTCTAAAATGAAAGGGCATCAAGCTATGTGGTATAATTCACTTTATACATTTTGGGGAGTGGTAAGACAGAAATTGACAGCTAATAAGAAACTTACAGTAATAAGCTGAGTCTTACAGAACTATCACAGTCCACCCTGTTACCTCCTACACAAGGAATATATTTCTTCTTTGTGTCAACATGGAATAATGCTCTGCTCTCAACCACACACCACAACACAGGAAGACAGTGTTGGTCAGAAATACTGGGCCTCAGGAATGAGAGAACAGAGATCTCTAAAGAACACTGGAAATAAAGTGAGGTCTACTTCAGACCCTCTGCATGCATCGAAGAAGTCTTAAGTCATCAAAAAAGGAGGAAGAAGCCAGGAAGAACACAGCAGATGCCAAAGTTAGAGAAACAAAGCAAGGGCTTACACATTAAGGCAGCTAGAAAAAAAGCAAGCCGAGGAAAAGCCCAGAGGGAAAGACTTGCAGATCTCCCCTTATAGTTTTCACCAGGGACCTAATTACTACATACATAGTATGTAAACTAACACATAAACTTAATATCTTGTTAGCACCTTCTTACTCTTGGGTGAATGCCTAAAAATATTCTAGTATTTGCTCTGGGGTGTAGGTAAATTAAGACACTTTGATCCTTGTGGTTCTTGCCTTTAATAATCATCAACATGTACAAATAAACAAGAGGTGTCTCTTGGTAGGTGAATGGATAAAGCAAAATCCATTAATGTCATGGACAATTACTCTGTGCTAGAAAAAATAAACTCAAGTACAGGAAGACATGGAGGAACCTGAGGTGGTCATTGCTAAGTGCAAGGAGCCAATGTGAAAGCTACGTGCCCCAACATCCTTCTATGTGGCATGCTGAAGAAGGAGACAATAAAGTGCAGTGTCTGACAGAGCTGACAGAGCCATGGCACGAAGAAGGAAAAAGTTGGAGTGTGAAAGTCCTTGGCAAGAGCCATGAAGATGGATGGATGCTACTAGACATTTAGCCACCATAAGGAACAAAACATCATGTAACCTATAGACTTGGGGAAATTTTTAATGTCAATATAGGTATATTAATTTAAAAGTAATGCAGCATGATGATCATGGGGAAGCTAGGAGACTAGAAGTAGTCCATATATAGCCCTACAGTCCGTGTGTGTGTGTGTGTATAAATTTTTTGGTAAAGCACAAAGTTTTCCCCATATATTCACAAAGTAAAGGTCTAGATGACAATTCAAAGGAAATCAAACTTCTAGACAGTAAATACCCACCTTTAAGTAGGAAAACTATACAGCAGTAAGATATTAAGAGTAGAGCTGGCAGGGAGGAAGCAAAGTTTAGCAATGATGATAAATAAGTGAGACAGCATCTGCCCAAAGCCTCATGGAGGGCAGAGTTTTCATAAATGGGCAGAACCAGTGAGCTAAGCCAGGTGAACATGGCTTCAGAGTCTCGATATTTTCTGCCCTGTCATGACATCCTAGATACACAGGGTCAGTAACTCCTGACTGGCTGAGAGGGCTACTCAGGATAGCAGTTACTGTAGAGCTCCAAGGCAGGAAGCTTGTGGTAATATGGGATTGATGGATGTATTCATGCCCTTCTCTGTGTATATATGAGATCTACACTGACCTACAAAAAAATGAGTGGGTGAGTTTCCTGAGGTCTTGGCTCCATGCACATGGCTGTGGCTGAAAACATGGAGAAACAGGGAGAACTATGAAGGGAAAGAGCACAGTTTTACACAATAATCCTTGTAAAATCCCAATAAGTTCCAAAATTACTCTGTGCATACAACTGTATCCCAGGCCATCTGAAAACCCAGCATCTAATTAAATATACAATAAACTTTTACTGTGTTAACAGTCCCTCACAAAATTCTTTTCCCATGAAAACAGCCTACATTAATACACAAATTAGCTCAAAGATGGCCCTTCTCTCTTTCTCTGTCTGTCCATCTGTCTGTCTGTCTCCCTCCATCCCTCCTTTCCTTTCCTTTTTTCTTAAAGAAAACATGCTTTGCTCCCTGTCTCCTCTTCAAGACAATGTGGCAGTCCTGTGACCCAGGGTGTGGGCAGAGAAGCAGTTCAGTTGCTGGCACCAGACACTTGCACAGACTCCATCATGTTCAACTCATTCACTTGTTAAACTAAGGGATGACCTAGAATACCCACATCATGAATCCCATGGCCAGGAGAGACAGTAGCAGATTATCAGTCTCCCATGGTCATTCCCCTTCCATATTCACCCCAACTCCTTAGAGAATGGGGTCTCTACAGTTTGAATGCAGGGTAAACCCAGGAGCTGGCCATGCTCAGGAGAGATCCAGGTAGTCAATGATACTCATATATTGCATTTTGAATATTTCGATTGTGAAAGAACTAGAAGATTGTTCACCACATGCAAAGTCTGCTGAACCCAAATCACTTCCTCACTAACTCTGAACTACAGCTTGGTCTGTTTCCATCCCAAGCATGATACTCAAGTGTCCCATCAACCTTATGAGGTCCTGACACCCATAGTGGTTACTTTACCTTTGCAGCAGTGTTAGTAACAGTCCTCCTACGGGCACAATGGAAAAGAGCTAATGCATACAATGGCCTAAAAACGATACCTACAACACAACAAATTCGTAATGCTAACAACCGTAAATAGTGATAACAGCACTATTATTCTGGCCATTATTAGTTGTTAATTTCACACCCCTCAAGAGGGAGATTAGACACACAGCACAAAATTATCTAGGATCACGCACTACATTACATGTTAAGGCTATAATTTATCCATACCATGTAAGACAACTTAAGTTGGAAATGGTTGACTTATAAAGAGAGTCATTCCTCCATGCCACTGTTGAGATTACAAGATTCTGCAGACACTTCACCCCTAAAGAAGCATGCAGAGCTGTGTGGATATATGTGTGCAAAGTACCTCTGGACTTGGTGCTACACCAGAAAGAGTGCTTCACTGAACACCCAAGGCTCTTCATCAAAGATGAAGGCCATTGTCCAAAGGGCTTCTGGAAAAAGATGCAGAGTACCTTTAGCCCTTCAGAAATTCCAGGACAGAATCTGTAACAGCAATTACTCTTAGGCTAGGTGCTGCTCAGAGTAAACTTGGAACTTTCTCACCATTCAAGAACCTTTGAGATCCTGAAACCAACACGGGCCGGTGGCTCAACTAAGGGCTTCTTGGTGGAGATACGATGTCAATTGTGGTTGTGGGTTGAAACATCAGCTATGAAGGGGAGGAGACCATGATGATTTTCGTCTTTACCCTACCATAAGTGGCCACTTCAGGACTCTCTTGTGAGAGGCGGCATTTCTAATGGTGCAATTCCTCCTGTATTAAGGTCCTTCGGGCATCCAAGGGTAGCATTACAGTATATATAAAGGGAGAAGCAGGGGATAATGAAATGATGGGTCAGCTATCAACACAGAGTTGGAAGTAGATCTCATTTGGGATTTAAAATGCTCTTCCTTTTGCACATGAAGTCACAGGAATCTCATGATAGAGGACCAGGGCTCTGCAGCTCTCAAACCCTGCTCTACTCTTCCTACTTCAGGCTCTTTATCTGCCAAGTAAGACATTCAGGAAGGGTACTTACAGTTCCTTCAGCCCTACCGTTCTGAAAATTAGTAGGAAAAAACCAACAATTTTCTACATAAAAGGCTGAACATTTTTCTCAATGTCAGTCACACTTGCCAGGCCTAAACTATCACAAAATCAAAACTAATGAGTTTGTACAGCATGAAAACTCTTCAGCAGAGGCCCCTCCTCTGCCCACAGCTCTAACAGTTGAACAGAATGCTAGCCCTCGCCAACTGACACCAAAGTGCAAGTTTCAAAAAATGACAGGGAGGTGAAAATGAGGATCATGTGATACATCCTAAATGATCACTAAATGTGAGAGAGAGAGGGAGAAAAAGGATGAAATCAAAGGTTTACAGAAATAAAACTGAGCTAGCTCATTGTATAAATAATGCCTATGAATCTTAGAGTAATTCAATGAGTCTCATTCCCTTTCCATATTAAAAATCCAAATAATGTCACCATCACTACATATTTTTTAAAAGAGAAAAAGAAAAAAACCACCAAGGAGATGGAGAATGGGAGAACATGAGAGACAAATCTGGGGACCTGACTACATCTTCTGAGGCTGCATTGTTTCTTTACACACTCTTCCTTGGAGTTAGCTTTGGTGTCTGTACTACTCCATACCCCACCTATCAGTGACTTCAGTCATGTATCAAGTCCCAATGTTTGCTCCAAGACCTTCCCAAATCTGCCACCTTGGAAACATCTAGAAAACAGCCCTTTCCAGCTAATTGGCCTTGCTATTGTCCTCTAGTTAGAACTCTTAAAAAGCCTGTCAGGGCTCCCACATACAGCAAGGGGTTCATTCAAAATGAACACGTGACAAGTGACAGTTCAAATTTCATGCAAAAGGGCTCCCTGGACTTTATCAATCATTATCAAACGTGAAGTTCCACTGCTGCTGAGATTCCTTCAATGGCTAAGACCTTAAGCCATTACTGAAAGCTAAAACTATGATCTTTGCCTTTAAGAAGCTCACAGTCCAATGAAGAAAGTCAAAGAGACTGAAATTCGCTGGCGGCAGCACCTGAAAGGGACAGAGAGGTTAAAGGAGGATTCTCCAGAGATGTGTAACATCTGGAACAGGAGTATGGGGGGAGGGAGGGGAGCTAGACCTTGTTAGTCAGTTTGGTTGACTAACAAGGTACAGAAGAAGAGAGAATCGGGGAGTTGGCACTTTCCTGGTTCCTTGTTTCAGGGTTAAGAACAGAATGTTGGCACCATCGGGTAATGGAATAAAGTAGAAGAGAGAGGTGTAAGGAGACACAGATGATTCTTGCTGGCACCTTCTCCTTTGTCTGGGGAAAACAGAGATGATTTCTAGCAGGCAGTGTGTGGAGGGAAGGAGAGGATGATGGACAGAGAGTCTGTCATGAAAGTTGCATGTTAAAACTTTTGGGTGAACCCCCTGGCCTCTTAGACAAATTTCTCTCATTTGCACAATGGAAACCTTTCTAGGACACTAGTGAATTGTTTGTGGTAAGGATTCAGAAAACAAATCAAGCAGAGTGCGTATGTTTAACAGAATGTAACTCTAGATACATGATCAACCTTCAGTCAGCTTGCCCACTGCCCACCATGGAGTTTAAGAGAAGTCTCTAGATTCCAGGTTCTGGGGACTTAACTCATGAGTCACAGTTGATTACATGAATGCAATACTTCTTAGTGTCTGGTTTGCCACTATCAGTGTGCCATGTCTCTCTCCAGAATTTTCTTCCCACACTCCCATACCTAACCCATGTGGCTCTTCATTCTTTCCTCTCCATCTTTCTTCACTGTCACGTGAGGTATCACACCTTTGCCACTATAACAAAACGCCTAAGACGATCAACTTATAAGGGAAAGAAGGTTTATTTTCTCCCACCTCTTTAAAGAAGGTTGCAGACAATGGTCAAGCAGATTCATTACTTTTAGGCATTTGTTCAGGGTATCATATTACTTGTAGGTACCTTTCAGGGTGAGGAGAGGAGCATGTGGTAGAGCAAACCCACTTACCTTACTCAGGAAGCAAAAGTTCCATTCAAGTGAATTACCACAAGAATGTAAAACCTTCCAACTAAGGCTCCATATCTTACCTGTTCCACCACCCCCCTTAAGTCCTAAGGAACCAAGTCCTTAACACGAGAGCCTTTGATTGATATTCAAGGTCCAAACTATAGCACAAGGCCTTGGGTTTCCCTTCCACTGGCTTCATATCTCATACTACCCTTGATTTCTGTACTTGCCAACAAAATTCTCTGAAAAACAAGGTTGTGTTTGTTGATGATCACAAGCATACCGCAGCTTCACTAATTTCAAGAGAATATCATGAGGGCAGCAAAGGAAGGTGTGAAATATCTTCTCATCTCTTGGTGCCTCAACCTTTCTGTGGGCTCCTCTGTTTGCTGGTTCCTGGGCATGCTGGACTGCTATGCCAGCTCATAGACTTCTACAAAGAACACTGCTCTAGGCATGATCCAGATTCTCAGAAATTAGCTTCAATGCTACCTCCAAGTGAAGCCTACCCTGGCTTGCACCATAACCAAACCCTACTGCCTCCAGTCCTCATAAAGGTTCTGATTTAGAGCCCAAGTTCATTGCCACCTATGCCAGATCCAGGTTTCAGCTACTCATCAAAGAAGGACTTAAGAAAGTCTTGTTCCCCTTAACTTTAGATCTCCAAATGCTTGGAGCTTAGCTGCATGAAAATAGTTTCCTCTTTGTACAGAGAGAACTGGGACTGGGCTTATGAATGAGCTATCAGTGATTTTCAGGAAAGGGCAACATATCATTTCTTGCCTTGAGCTTGCCTATGTGTGTAATCATGCACAAAATCAAATTGCCTTGATTGCCAATGAGAGCTAATCAACTCTGTTGGAGCCTTGGTTGGTTTGACCTCAGCTCCAACTTAGTTGCATAAAAGGCTGACTTCTTACAGATCTCTGTTCTCCACATTCTTCAGGTTAGTATTCTCTGGGGTTTCATAAGTAAGTAGTGTTATTCTGAAGTATATGTCTCAACCCTTTCAGGTTTGTATTTCTGTAACATGAATCACCAAAATAGCTTTAAGTCTCACTGAATTCTTAAAAACTGGACCCCATACACCCACCATTAAACACAAAATATTTTAACAATCTATACTTGGAGTAGTATTGAGGTACTAAAAACATCCCATCTGATCATCACCATTCCTAAACTATGAGTGAAATCATAGAATTAAGACTCCTCATCCATTATCACCATCTATTTCCAAGGCCAAGAAGTTTCCACATGACACCAGTTGGCCAGAGAAGTACCTCTGGACTCAAGGGAGGCAATTCTGCTTTGTGTCTTGGCTCACTCAGAATGCTTGTGCTAACACTGCCACAGGCATATTAACTACCAGAATCCCCTGCTGGACTGAAAAAGATGCCACAGAATGGTCTGGCTTCAGTGTGGTCATAGCCTTCCATTGGCGTGAGATGCTTCTGGGAAGCAGGCTGTGTTAAAGATGATGCTTGACAAGTTGACGTAAAAGAGGCTATAAATATGCCTTTGGTTCCTGATGTTGGAAAATTCTTCCTGACATGAGAATGGTGTTGCTCAGTGCTGTTGAACAAAGGCATTTCAGGACCTCTAGGGAGTAGCTTAGGAGTAGCTACCCCCCATTTACATGTTCTAGTCTCCTGAAGGGGTTTGAACATTCTGTGAGGCAGGGACCCTGTCTGTGCTGTTCACAGTTTTCCTCTCAGGTTGCCAACAGAGTTCCTGGTATGGGATGAAGAACTCTGCAACAATGCCCTGGTTTCCTTCTCAAAAGCTTCCTGCATTTTCTCTATCATCTCCTCTCTCTTCACTTCATGGATGCAAAGCAAAAGGCACCAGGCATCTACTTCTGCTCTCAGGACTGAGAAATGCAACCAGAATTCTGAGCTGTGTGAACAGTCTTAACATAAAATGAGCAGAGTTCCATTTTCATAGGACAGCCGAGAGAGTGTGCGGCATGCCGGTCATATTCACAGCATTTGTAGTTTAATAGA
The DNA here is from genome assembly GCF_011064425.1 of Rattus rattus. Lineage (NCBI taxonomy): Eukaryota > Metazoa > Chordata > Mammalia > Rodentia > Muridae > Rattus > Rattus rattus. The sequence goes on from NC_046155.1 coordinate 28,468,675, forward strand.
AAAGATGCATCTGAAAAGCTATAATCGATAATTACTTGACAATGCAGAAATAGGAGCCTTCTCAAGAAGATGGAAATGTAAGAGATATGCAAATCACTACTCTAGGTATATCTTATTAAACACTGCTTGCTTTAAAGCCATTTTGCATTATTTTACATTTTGATGCTTTAAACAAATCAAAAATGATTATGATCAGTAGATGGGTAAGGTACAATTCCAGTATTAATCTTAAATCTCTTGGCTTTCCACGTGATGTACAGAAAACCAACTCTCCTCGTTTCCTTCAAGGCCATGCAGATGTTTCAATCTTTCTCATTCCCCCAACACCCTTGTTGGAACTAAGCCCTACTGCGAAATGAGGGTCTAGAAATACACTCCAGCCCATGCCATATACCTTCTTGTCCTCGTGAATGAGGTATGGGTAGGACTTGGAGATGTAGACCCATTCCCCTCTATTCTGTTACCACTCAAGTACAGAGCATTGCTACCTACTGGAGACATTCAGAGTACAATCTTGGATGGAGAGATCAAGCCCACAGTGGACACAGAACCTGACAGTACCTTTATCTTTGATTTCCTAGCTTTGAGAACAGGGAGGAATAAGTTTTTGCTTTTTATGGCATAATCCTCAGACTTTATATCCTAACAGTTTTTTTTAAAGGACTAGGATGGAGAGATGAGGCCAAGTCTACAGCTTTGATCGCCTTCTTCATCTACACAGAGGCCCCTTTGGATCTGTGAGGCAGTTTACTTCACAGCTACATAGTCAATAATCTAATTTATATACAACTAGTTTCTGTGACCTAAACAGCTATGCTCCGACAGTGGGGGATCCTATAGAAGGTTAACCACAAATAGTAAGCACAATGTGAGTACTCCATAGGTATGCCTTTTGCTTTTTTTTTACAAAATGTTTTAAATGGCAAATATATTACTGTTCAGTACCCAGGGGGGACAGACCCAGATTCTCTTTCAGGTGTCTAAATCCATAGACATTCAAGTCCTTTATATAAAGTGACACCATGTTGGCATATAAATCACACACATCTTCTACTTTAAACTGACTCTAAATTACTTTAATACCATGCACAGTGTGAGTGATACAAAAATAGTAGTAATGGTTGATTATTCATAGAATAACAACAAGAAGTTCAGAACAGATGCAGTTTTTCCCAAATATTTTATATGTAAGGTTGGTTGAGATCACAGAAGTAGAAGCTATGCATGGGATATTAATCACTCAACTCGTGCAGTTTTGTTAACTTTTTAAATTTAAATTTTTAAAAAGGACAGTAAAGACATCATTCCTATTTTCAGACAACTTAAAAAGTTACTGGGAAGATGAGATTAAGAGCACTGTGGTGGATCAATCACTCAAACGGTGAGAGAAGTGAGGCTGGGAGAGGATGTTAAAGCTGTAGAAAGGAGAGAGAGGAGATGGACTAGTAGCCTAGCATTGTCACAAAACAGGAGGAGGGATGGTATAGCTTTCCATAACGGGGAATAAAAAATGAAGTTCCTCTCCATTGGGAAGGAGACCCTGAAGCAGATGAGGATCTCTAGGTGTGTGGAGCATGGATGCAGTGAGAAAGGGAGGTTGTCTCCTCTATGAAGAAGAAAAGACAGAGATGGGTGGATATCAGGAGTAGAGTCACCATCTACATTCTACATAAAAGACTCTGCGGTCCTCAGCAGCAGCAACAACAACAACAACAACAACAACCAACATTCGACTGTGGAATTATTTTGGCAAGGAAGGCTCTCTTCCTGTCTCTTAGGTCTTGGCTTTCATCAACACAGAAACCCATGCACATGAAATGCCTAAGAGTCAACGAAGAATCAGTGGTATTTGTTAAGGAAGTGGGGGACAAATTAAACTGATAATGAACAAGGAGAAGGGGGAGGAATTCAAACCCAGAGCAATCCTCAGAGCAGGGGGGCAATATATAGACAGGTTGAACTTTGAAGACCTCATATTACTCAAGTTTGCTCCCTATGGTCAGGATAAAGCGAAGTGGAACCAGAGGCCTTCTGTCAGGCGTCTCTGAGTGGCATCGTTTCCCAGCATGACTAAAGGGGCTGCTGTCAACTTTCCGACTAGTTAAGACTTACTTATTTTGCCAGTTTATCAATCTATCTTCCATTCTAGAAGTCAGGAAGTTCTGAGAAACTCACTTTTGTTCTGCTGAAAATGGGTCTTATTAGTAATGAATAGTTAGGTAGAACATTTTTTAGGGTAAATTGATCTATTTCTTAGAGAATTAACCAGACTTGAAACAGAAAGGATGAAAACAATGAAAACTCACAAGCTGTAGTAATGCTCTTGTGACTGAATGGAGTGGTACACTGTGAATAAATGTACAGTTCAAATCCCACTGGGTGGATGGAAGGATGCTGGGTGATGGAAGGATGCTGGGTGGATGGAAGGATGCTGGGTGGATGGAAGGATGCTGGGTGGATAGATGCTTGATGAAAGGACACTGTGTAGGAGATGGGTGGGGATGGGTAAAGTCACCATATCCATCTCTTTTTTTGTTATTATTTTCCCTTTTCTTGAAGACTTTCTAAAAAGAGACTCCATAAAAGAATGCTGCAATCAGAGTTTACAGAAAGCAGAAACACAACCTAAAAATGTTTCTGGATTTTGGTCATGGGGTGATATCCACTTTTCTGTGACAGTGAACTACAGAATTCATGTATAATAAAATATTACCATGCAGGTCCAGAAATCCAGGGTCTCCTAAGGAAATGCCTAGACTTTTTTTTTCCTTTGATGGAAGGATGTCCATCCATTCAGGATGTGATCAAAGGTTTCTAAGTATTTTTCAAAGGCTCTAAGGCATCATACCTGGCTCTAGAAAGAGAAAGTCACACAACTCTAATCTTACCCTACCTTCAAAGTAATTGCTTACACTTTTTAATTTCCTGTATTGCCCTCACCAATTTTATTACACCTTACCAGAATTCCACATTTTAGTTTATTTGTTATTCCCTTGAAGTACTTGTCCTAATGTGGTGGTTTCAATATGTTTGGTCCAGGGAGTAACACTGTTAGTTAGGAGTTGTGGCCTTGTTGGAGGAAGTGTGTCACTGTGAGGGTGGGCTTTGAGAGAACTTCCCTCCTAGCTGCCTGGAAGCCAGTCTTCTACTTGCCTTCGAAATGAGATGTAGACCTCTCAGTTCCTCCAGGGCTATACCTGCCTGGATGCTGCCATACTTCCTGTCACGATGATAGTGAACTGAACCCTCCAAACCTGTAAGCTGGCTGCAATTAAATGTTGTTCTTTTAAGAGTTGCCTTGGTCATGGTGTCCCTTCACAGCAATAGAAACCCTAAAGGATACACCTAGTTCGAATTTCTATGGCAATGACAAAGCACAATGATAAAATGCCACTTGGGGAGAGAAGAGTTTAATTCATCTTACAGTTTCCTGTCCAACAGATAATGAAGTCAGACCAGAAACTCAAGGCAGGATCCTGGAGGCAAAAGTAAATGGAGAGGCAGTGGAGGAGCGTTTCTGAGTGCTTTGTTCTTCATGACTTGCTTGACCTGCTTCCTTATAGCACAAAGACCATCAACTCAGGGGTGGCATCACCCCCAGTGAGCTGGGACCTCTCACATCAACCATCAATCAAGAAGACATGCCACAGGATTTCCCTCAGGCAAACCCTGTGGAGGCATTTTCTCAGTCGAGCTTACCTCTTCCTAAATGACTCTGGTTTGTGTCACATTGACATGAAACCAACCAGCACGGTACTCAAGTGTTTAGTTGCTGATGAAGAGACAGAAAAGAACATGAGAGGACAGAATATTCTTCTCCATAATTTGCCTTCTTCTAGAAGCATAAAGTATCTTTTCTTCAGAGAAAGAGACAGACAGATAGACAGTTTTGACAGACTGATTTACACAGCTGCATAATAAAAACAAAAGCCACCTAAGTATTGCCTCTTTCAAAAAAATTTCTTGTCTCTTCTTTTAATATCATCTTATGAAGAGCAGCTCTTGTTTAGAGCATCCTGGTATGGAGACTCCATCTCTCGTGTATGTATTCTATTCCAGCGTCTGACATAAGTCTCTGGACAGCAAGCTACAAATGTAGGCCTTCCCACTTTTAAAACTTAACTCCTTTGTTGCATGCTATAGTGTTCCTCTCTCACCCCTAAGGCATCAAAGTGACATGATGAGTTAGCATATTCCACGCTAACAAGTGGAGCACGGCATAAAAACAAAAGATTCCATGTTCATGCTGCTAATAAAAGTTGAGACCCTCATAAAAATGTAGGTATGAGGCTCTTAAGTTTAAGAGAGAGATACATGAAAAATTAATTTTAAAAAACCAAACATTCTTTCTACATCAGTTGTTTAGAAGAATCAAGACAAGTGAGGAAATATAGATAAACTGAACTGTTTTTAGGCAATTGGTACTTTCCACCAAAAATGTCTTCAGGAACAGAAAATTAGCATTTCAATTTCTTGTATGTTTCCTTACTCCCGCCATACAATAAAAAAGATTTCTAGCAGTTAGGCTAAAGGAAGGAAGGAGAATAAAGTCCTCAGTCACCAGTGGATCACTGTATCTTGAAGAGAAAGAAAAATTACGTAGACTCCAAAGGTCACTAAATGAGAAGATACTAGACTTATAGTCAAGGTAAAGTCCAACAACCACACTGATTTGCACGCTCACTATACAGAGAAATTCTTTCATGAGGAAACTCTTTCTCGCATCATTAAAATTTAGATATCAGTGTTAATACAAGGGAAAACCCACACCTTTGGGGATTTCTAGTTATAAAGCATTGATTCTTGATACATGAAATTAGGGTCACAAGGCAAACATGTTCCTTTTAAAAATATCCTCTTCTCTCAAAGGCTGTGTGGCCATCAACAGCTACTACTAGATCATTTATTGTTCTTAAGAAAAAATGTCATCGAGTAATCACAAAGAGCTTTCAAAGAGTAGATAAATTTAGCAAAGACAGTAGGTTTGGTTGCATGAGAGAAACACAAGGTTACTTAAGAAAGTGAAAGGTTTGATGACCCGCCAGCACTCAGGGGAAGCAGGCTTGACTACGGAAGGGGCAATATTCTCATGCCCAAGTGACTTACAGTTGTAATAATCTAATTCTGTAAAAAATTATTTCTTCATGTTTCCCTCTAGTTTCTGTCATTCCCAATTTCAATTAAAACTTCATGATATTGCTAAAGTATAAACTGTGTAGTTTGTTCTGCCCACATCAATTATACATTCATTTGTGGGGAAAAAAAGAAGAGAATTCAATCAGTCATGGTAATTTAAAAAATTAAGCAAGGAACTGTCAAGAATGACTTCCCTGAAGGAAAAGGAAGTCTTCTTTAGTTAAATTACAGAATAATTTATAGAAAATTAAAAGTAGCAAATGGATTCTCAATACCTTGGGGCCACATGGCCTAGAGAACGATGGACTGTGTATTTCTGCACTGGAAGTGTCTCTTTCCTCTGAAATGATACACTCTGCCTCCAGCTAACACCACAAGTGATCTGAGCAGAGGTCCAGCTGCTGGCTCAGCACTTCACAAGTTCCCTCATGGCTGGGACTTGGTGATGTTGCAAATTATTTTACTCTGGGTCAAATGTTAAATATGAACAGAATTCCACTCCGTATTCACCACTGCCAGGATCGCCGTTCGAGCAGAGCTACATACACTCCATGTAAGTAGGAATACTTTCATACTACCATACATAGCCTTCCCTTCTCTCCTCCTAGTTTCACATATATCTGTGAATGTTCAAGCAATACAAGACTGGACAAGTAAATACTAAGTATCTTGAGATCATACCCAATAGTTAATAAAAACACTGTCCATTGCAGGAATGAAGCACTCACAGACCAAGAAAGAACGCCAGGTTGGTAGTTAATTTGTTTGCATGAGGTGACCCAAGTGAAAAGAACGAGCACTTCACACCAGATGCTCTGAGCAGTGCCGAGGGCCTCACAGGCGACAGAGAAGGTTAAGCTGTGAGCAAGCAGGATGTGCTGATTAGACTTTACTCACAATCTGACCCAACCAACAACCACTTAGGACGATGGAACGTCAACTGAAGGTTTGCCTCAGCCAGCTTTTCTAGCGGTCATGTCTGCATCAACTATATCTACTGAGGACTGATGTCGGCAAGCACAGATCACTGTGGGCATTACCACCTCTGGACAGGTGGCCTGGTTTGTATAAGGAAGCTATGTGAGCATAAGTCAGAGAACAGTCAGTAAGCAGTGTTCCTTCATGATTTCTGCTTCAGTTCCTATTTGATTTGTTGGCCTGCTTTCCCTCAATGACGGATTGTAATATGGAAGTATGAACTAAAGTAAACCCTTTCCTCCCCAAGCTGCTTTAGAACCGTGTTCTATCTTAGCAACAGAATGGCCTCAGAACACAAGACCACATGGAATGGCAATACTAAAATGCACAATGGAGAGGGGTTAGCAGGGACATAAACCAACATGGATGAGGTCTTTCAAGCTTAATGCCACTTACTCAAACCAAATGCAACAGACAAATTGGAGCTTCTGCCTGGCTAAAGAGGACAGAATGAGGCTCAGATACAGTACATAATTGAGAACAGAGAGTAGGGATATACCTTTAACTTTGTCTACTCAGACTAGGCAAACAGAATCATGGAGAGGGGCCCAGATTCATCAGGTGACTCAGTCTTGGGATCCTCTTTGTCTCCAAGAGAGCCTGAGAGTTTTCCCCTACCAGGGTACACTAAGAAAAGAACCCTATGACAGGAGTCCTCTACTGAGAACCATTCAGGGACCAACTCCTAGAATTCCCTTCTCATTTCAAATAGCACCAGCAGGGGAACCTCTAGACATTACATATACCAAACCATACGAGAAGTTCCACAAAGTCTCTTAACAGCTACATTGCCACTGCCAATGAAACATGCAAAGACTCACGCACTGAACCTCAACAGGGAACTCCCCCAAAGGGAGGGTTGAAATAAAAATCACCATTGCAGACACAACAGACAAAATTTCGAGATAAAACTGAAATTTGCTCATTAACCATAAACCAAGAAAACCACCAACATGTGTGGTGTGTGTATGTGTGTGTGTGTGTGTGTGTGTGTGTGTGTGTGTATACATACAAAACCAACTAATGCCATTATCAAAATAAATGTAATAACTTAGATGGCAGAAATATCTAAAAAGACTTTTAAAGGCATATGTCATAAAAATGCTTCAGTGATCAATGACAAGTTCTCCCGAAACAAAAAACAAAGGACTCAAATAGAGAAATGGAAGCTATAAACAAACAAACAAACAAACAAACCTAAAATGATGCTATAAACTAGAAAATGATAGAAACTTTCAAATTTCTCTAATGGGCTCAATGGGGAGATGACCAAGGGGGGAAAAATCAGTGGAGTTGAGTGTAGAGTTGACCAATCTCAACCAAACAGTAAACGTATGAAGTCAAATACTTAACAGACTGTAGATCAAAAATGAAAGATCCACTATTTTTTATTATCAGATTTCAGGGAAAGGAATGGAAGTAATTAATGTTTCAGCAATTACAGTTAAAGCATCCCTACGAAGTATACAAACCTATAATTTAAAAATATTCAACCAATCCAAACAGAAAGATTTAATCTCCCTTAAGACACAATGTGATAGGGCAAGATGGGGCAGAGGTTCCTTTATCTTGTATTCTTACTAAGGCCATTTTAAGTTTAACTAGAATTTGATCTCCTTGGTGGGAAGCCCCACACAATATTACCCAACTCTATTCTAGGAACCCAAGGTCAAGGTTCCCCCAGATGAATTAGCCTCTGTTAAATTGTTTGCCTGCCCCAAACCTCCCCTGCCACTTCCAAGAAAGATACCAGGATCTTAAAAAAAACCTATTCTAAACACTCAACAGTGCCCTTGTGTCCCAAATACCTGAGCATGGCCCTAGCCAGCTGGAATAAACACTTTCAGTTGGCTACAAACTGTGTCTGGGTGGTCATCCCCAGTGGGACTCTTCATAACAACTTCACAATTAAAATTTCCAGATGAAAGACAAAGAAACATGCCTTGATGGGATACAGAGAAAAGACTGTGTTGTTTATGGGAATACCAAGCCAAATCAGTGAGCTTTCACCCCAACTTTACTGAGCTGTAGCTAAAGATGCTGTTTCTAGTATACAATTCAATGGGCTAATACTTGGACTCATCAGAACTAACTGATTGTGGTTACAATTACTATTACTGATGATGATGGGGGGAAGGAAGATGGAAGAAAGAAGGAAGAAAAAGAGGAGAAGGGAGAGGAGGAGGAGGAAGAGGAGGAGGAGGAGGGAGAGGAGGAGGAGGAGGAGGGAGAGGAGGAGGAGGAGACCATGTCAGGAATGGAGTATTCTAAATAGCTGAAATAGAAAGATCTATTGGTAGCAACTGTTAGATGTAGAGAAATTATTCTGCTAGAATAAAAGGAAGTTTTCTTTGTTCTTTTGTATGTTCATAAAAAAACATACTAAAGAATTTAGTTTTAGGGTACTTACCTTTAAAGATTGTTAGTGAAGGTCTTGAAACAGAAATAAAACATTATAAGAAATAATTCTATATCGGCAGAAAGGAAAAAGATAAACCAAAAAAGCAGATACTTCACTACATGCAATAGATCATAATTTTCCTCATGAGTTGGTGATTAAATTTAAAACACCATCTGATATTCAAGATGATATTTAAAAGTGGCAAAGGTAAACACACTTAAATAGAAATTTTCTCTACTTTACAGAAATGTAGTTGGAAAGACACGGGCCCTAGAACAGTTAAAATAGTCACAAAAAAAGAATAAAAGTGAGAGAATCTTAGTACTTAATATTACGGTATTAGTCACTAATTGCTATCAGTCACTAATTAGTTCCAGTAATTAGAGCAATGTAATGTTAATGAAGACACAGAACAGCTGAACAAAACAGAGAGCTGCAAAGTAGGTCCTGATAGATACCCAGGACTGGCATGTGAGAGTGCTCAGACCAGTTCTATGAAGGAAGGCTCGCCTTTAAAACAAATGAGACTAGACACCAAGCAAAAATAATCAGCCGACAAAGTAAAAATATTAACTTTTCTCAGAATGTGGACCTCCCAGACTTAACTGAAAGTGGACCATGGGCTTCACTGCAGGGCAGAAAGCTATGCACTTGTAGAAAAACTAAAAGTAAATATTTGTGACCCCGAATTAAGAGTTGTTTCATGGGGTATTAAGTTATAATTCACAAAATACTGATGTTTGTCCTCATCCAAAATAAAACTTTCTTGACCAAATTTCACAGGAAGAGGATGAAAGGCAGAGAGACTAGGTAAAGGAGTTTGCAAATCACTGATCCACCTGGGACAAGGATATAGACGATAAAGAATAACCAAGCCATATATCTGATCAGAAAATGTAAAGGCACAAACAGCAATTTTACTCAAAATTATGGATGGAAAATGGAAAGACCTTCGGCATAATTGATTGAACGTTAACTTGAAGAGGACACAAGTCAAAATGATGGGAAGAGAGCTCTTTGTACCCATGGGAATGGCTAAAACATGAAGTGATAAGGATGTGAATTTGCTGGACTACTCATAAACTGATGGCAGGGACATAAAAAATAAAAATAAAAAAATAGAGCCAGCCTGAAAAAAGTTTTCTTAAAAAATAAACATGAAATTACAACATGACCTAGAAATCACATATTAAGGGTTCACCCACGGAAATGGAAATTTATGACCACACATAAAAACCTGTATACAAAGGCTCATAGCGGTTTCTGTGTGTAACAGGCCAAACTGGAATCAGCCCAGGCGTCCTTCACCAGCATAATGGCCAAACTAGCAAACTGTGGAAAACATACACTGCATACCATCTCGCAGGCATCAAAACTAAAGTGTATATACAGAGAACAAATTGGATGGATTTCCGGTAAATTGTATTGAGTGCAAAGCCAGTCATAAGAGGTTATGCACTGTAGGATTCTGTCCATGCCGTATTTTTGAAATGAAAGCATTTTAACGAGGACAGATTTATTGGCCTAGAGAAAATGAAGGTCAGTGTGGCAGGAGAACAGGTGGCTGAGGTTATGACAGGGAAGGGAAGGACACTGGTGGTCTGAGAAATACTCAGCATCTTCTACCCACTACAAAACCTCCATGGTGACACTGTACACATATGCACACACGCGCGCGCGCGCACACACACACACACACACACCCATACCCACACCCATGCAGACACATACTCCAAGGCCAAAATGCAGTTATTTTTATTTTTCAGAATAATGAGGGAATAATCAAATTATACTAATGTTCTTTGTTTCTTTCAAATGGATATGAATCTACAATGATCTCAATAAAAATCTAAAGTCACTGAATTATGAATCTAGATGACACTTCTTCCATGAAGTATGGCATGTGTAAGAGACAGAGAGAAGGGATGGCTCATTCATTCATTCATTCATTCACTTACTCACTCACTCATTCATTCATTCATTCATTCAGAGCATCAGAATCTTCAAAGAGAAGGCATGTTGGAAACATCACACCAATCCATTAGTAAATACCGATAACCAGCAGGTCTTAACTTCCAGAGGAATACATCCACCAAAGGCTGGTCTGCATTTTGCACAGTACTGACTCATGGTGGGATTTGAACTGAGTGACCTGATGTGTGAGGAGCAAAATTTGCCCCTAATAACTAAGCTGTCTTGCTGACTGTGAGTTTACAATACTTGTGTAAGCATACGTCTCTTCATTCGGAACAGTCTTCTTCAACTGCACAGAAGACTGGAATAGAACCGGACTGCCAAAGAGCCAACGATATCACTAATCTGAAGCCCTGAGGTTGACTTTCATTATCAAGTAGCCACGCATGTCCATGCTTATGGCAGAAAGGCACATTGCCTCTCATAAAATTTAGCTTCATAGAAATTGAATGACAGAGCTAAGCTTCCCACACCCACTGACAAAAACCAGGTTCATTCCTGCCAAGAAAAGCTGTTCTCAAATTTGAAGAACAGGCCTAATCAACAGGGGTTCTTTGTTTCAAAGTGGGACAGTCTTGTTTAGCAAGAAAGCAGATTGATATTTTGGGTACAAAATTCAGGGATGAAGACCGTGACACGAATCTTTTGACTATGGTTCCTCAAGCAAAAATCACTTCCCAGTATGTCAGGGAAAATGCTCAGCTGTGGCAACATATGAGTTATGTGTTAACGGCAGAGAGGGAAGAGTAAAGCAGCAGACATCTTGAACGAGAAGCTCACAAAGGTCCATCCCCAAGACACTCTAGAGACGACACGAGAACCGGCGAGCCAGGAGGTATCCTTCCAGGGTGTGTTCTTCCTGGCTCTTAGTTTTTTCCTTCCCGCTCCAAGGCTCTTTGATGAAGATACCAAGAGGAGAATTATCAGATGTCACTAGGCACTTTCTCAAGAGTGTTTAGAGAGAGCTCCGATAGTGGAAATGAAACAAGATGAATAAAGTAATAAAAAAAAAAATTAAAGCCAACCTGGATGCAACAGACGAAACTTCGACATAATTTCAAAGTTTATTACACTGGGGTATGGTAATGTTTATGAAATTATAAAAGGATCTCATCTCTGTGGCTGTATCTTCATTTTTGGTGTTTTACACGGTGCTCGACTGAATTCCTGACACTTTCATTCTTGTTTTAATTATATTTTGAGGTCTTAGCTGTTGCTTAGCTTGGGCACTGCCAATATTTTCCACAATTATTTTAAGTGGGCTGAAATTTTAAGTGAGACTTCATATAACATCTTAATGCCAATTACTTTGAGAGAAACTACAGAGTTTAGAATATATAGCCAATGGAAAAACAGGAATCTTCTTTCACGTAAGGCAGATTTGTCTGCATGCATCCCCAAAGTAATTTTAGGGATAGGAAGTAAATTTTTATCTTAACGATTTAAAATGTAGAAGTTAAAATGAAAGGGAATGAATTAGTGAAAAATGAGTGGTCTAATTATTCTGATGATAATAGTTTTTTGGGGGAGAAGTGACAACAAAGAAATTAGTTTCCTTCTTCAAGGTGTGGCTGGAAAAAGTTCAAAGAAAGAAAATTGCCTTTGGTTTTCCTAAACCAAATACCTGACAAGAAGAGATTCTGGAAAACTGGGGTTGGTAAGGGGATTAGCCTATGGGCTCATCAGAAATAAAAAAAAACTTGTTCCTACTACTAAGCGATCAATCGGTGTAACTCTTGTGCTTTTGATCTTTGTGAATTCCTTAAATAAAGTTTTAAAAAAAATCTATTAACAGTGTATTCACTGCCTCAGTAAAGCTCTGTGCTCTAGTGTATACGCTTTCATTTATGCAGCGAGCACCAAGGGTAGACATCGCTCCCTCCAGCAGTCTTGGCGTTGACCAATTCTGATAAGGTCAAGTATTTTTATCCCATAGGAGGAGGCTCGAGAAAAATCTCTCTAGTTTAGTATGATGTGTGTGAACATTTTTCCACTTGGGAAAAAAAAATCCTTTGCTAAACTCTTGCAGACTGCTTTCCCCGTGTGACACTCAGCCAGCAGCTCCACCCCTCAGAGGGACAGCTGCCAGGGTAAACCATATCTTTCCTGGCTTCACACGTGAGGCAGATGTTGGGGATTTTCTGGCCCACAAGATCGTGGAGGAAAGGGCTTTTGCATTTCCTGTGTTCTCACGCCATCTCTCAAACTTTGAAGATTTATAACTAGTCAACAGTACCATAAACCTGCCTGAAATTATCCCCTGAGAAGGACCCACTGACCATGTGGCTGGGTACCATTTGCCAGATCAGGATGTCTCTGTGCAACTTCCTTCCTCCCTCCGCCCCCGGCCGCTCTGAGGAAAGTCGGCCTGGCAGGTGTGACCATTCATCTTCTGAGACCTGCGGCACAAGCACGGCTTTGCTTCTACTTCAAACGCAGTTTATTTTCAATTGATAGACATGAAATCAGTGCTTGTTCCTCATAGCTGTCTGAGAGAAACATAGACGACTGAATGTATACTCACTTAATATATGTAAATGTACCTATAAAAGCCTGTAAAACTCCACTCTCATTAAGAACCAGCACAATTTTCACATATTTCCAAAGAGTAAAGAATTTGGGTGTCTATAAATGTCACTATAAGCACGCGTGCTTGTACATACACTTAGACCTTCTAAATATCACTTTTTTGATAATTAAATATTCTTAAAGTTTTTCTTGCTATTGGATTATATAAAAAATGTTTGGATCATAATTAATTTTACAATTTGCCTAACAGTAAACACTTAAGTAATCTCTGAATTTTGTTTAGCTTTTGTGTTGGGGATTAAGCAATGCACGGTCTCACCATAGACTTCAGATTGACCTAGAGCTCTTTGCATAGCCAACGCTGGCCTTAAGACTTGAAATCCCCACCTTGCTGAGTGCTGGGATTATGTATACAAGCCATGAAATAACTAGGATCACATCAATAGCCTCAAGGTTGCTGGCCAGACACCGAACCATTGAGCCACACTGCAGCCCAATTTTCTTCCTACTACAAATAATAGTTTTCTACGGAACACCTTACAAACAGTTTGAGAAACTAAATATTGAGTTACCTTTTCTGAACAATCTACTCTTGCCTGCAGTTTCCAAACTCAAACATACAAGCCAAATTAACCAGCAAACCAAACACAGGGATTTCTAGACCCTACCCCTGGATTCCCTTCATTGAAAAGGTCTAGGGTCAGGACTTGAGAATTTGACTTTCAAGTGGGTTCATGGAGTCAAGCACACTTTGTGAACCTTGGAGACATCAGCTTTGGGTTTGTGAAACTGATACCTTGAAGGCTTCCCCAATTGTGGCTTACAGAGACTGAAGCTGTGAAGGGTTTCCCCCTGTGGCTTAAGAGACTGACCACAGTGAAGTGTTTCCCTTTTGTCTTCTCTTTGAGAAATCAAAAGCTGCTTCAGTTCATAGCTTTCAGCACCACTGTGGCCCAAATGATGCTCAGGGACCTGGGAGGCCAAAAACGTTTAGCACTTGCATGAAAGTTTATGATTGTGATACTTAACTCTTGACTTAGAATTGATACTTCTTATTTATAGGATAGCAGGAATATAAAGCCATACCATAAAATTATGAGTTTATGCAACATCTGCATTTTGTGTGAATAAATTACAAAAATTAATTGTGACCTCAACATTTTATGAAACTGTATAGCAAGCAAGACTATTCAATTTTTATCATATTTAACGTCTCCCTCAAGATGGTCTATAGTCTATACACTGTACACTAACATTATCTTACTGAAGTTCAAAACCCATTCCTACTTATCTCCCCTACAATATTCAGGAACATCCTTGCTGATACAGAACATCTAAGGTTGGCTGACATGTTTTCCGAAGGAATGTAATCTGGTAAAAGAGTGAGAGAACAGTGTAGGAGCCACAGAGAAATTCCCTATCAAAGCGAGTAAAACAAGAACCTGTGAGACAGTCTCACTGTTCTTGCTAGAGCTTGACTTCCGGGATACCGGAGTGAAGGAACACATTATGGCTCAGTCGGGATTTGCCTCCTGAGAGACTTAAAAGCTTGAAGCAAAAATTTTCAAATGATAAAGGCAAATGCAGTAGAAAACAAAACAACTGGACCTACTCTGAGGAGTCTGTCTCACCCCTGCCCCTGCCTCAGGCAAAGCTGTCTTGGCAATCTGTGAAAGGTTGAGGGGAAAGAACCCTTGAGAGTCTTTGAAAGACCCCTTCAAATTTTCTAAAAATTGTTAAAACTTCTAAAACATGAGTTTGTGTTCTGAACTCAAGTCCCTTTGGAGGTTTAAAGCAGGACTGCAAAGAAGCTTTAAAGTGATCCAACTCCCCAAGCTTCTGTAGGTGTCCAAGAATGAGAACATGCAAATGGAGGCCTCTGAGAATCCCCATGATACAATTGTAAAGACCAAGAGTTTACAGGAAATCTCACTACTCTGTGTGACAGTCAACAGAAACTATACTGCAGATGCAGCTGAAGCATCCACGTGCAATTCTTACAGAGAACTGAGTAAAAACAACAATGCTAGCGAAAGGGGAGACGTGATTAACGTTACTTTTTCGTAAGTTAAAGCTACCTATTAGTATGTAAACACTTGTGAGATTCATCGAAGGCAGATTTTAAGGGGAAATAGTGACATGATGTTTGTGTCAACACATGATGAATTATTAAGGATTAAGGAAAAATGCCTTTGTATCTTTAAACAGTAAGAGGAAAAATAAGAAAAAGAAAAGAAACTTTAAAAGCATATACACAGAGATGAAGTCCCAAACTGGTTGTTTTATTATAGTACTAAATTTGGTTAGCTTCTGACAATGACAAGCAAAGAAAAGAATGGGAAGACTCAATATTTATATGAGTGCATTATAAACTGAGAAGAAAAGGATGGGCACCTAGAGAAAGAGAAGTAACCATGAGAAATAAACAAACAACACCCTGCCCCGAGAAACTGTAAAACAAGACACTAAGCATTAGAAAAATGTTCTGAAATTTAGTCAACCATCTTGCTTATTTCCTGGATTATCCTCCTATAATTCTTATTGCCAATAATTCTTAAACCAATAAGCAAGCGCGTGTACACTCACAGACACACACACACACACACACACACACACACACATTTCTTACTTTCTAAAGCAAACAGTTGCATGCTGTATACACACACAATGCATATGTAACAATTATCTTGGCTATCAAATCAGACCTGTTTATAGAACTATCCTTCATGCTTCTCCATGCCAGAGTACTAAACTGCTTTGCTATGCCACAGTCACTTAACCCATCTCCAGAACTGCAGTTCCGGTTTCCAGTATTTTACTACTGCAACAAATACCAGGAGACACAATTGGTCCTGATAAAGTGTTTCGGACATGCGGAAGCATAAATTGCTTCCTCTATGTACAAGCATTTTACTGAGCTGAAACTTCAGGAGCAGGATAGTTTCTCTGAAGGACAAATAAACATGTAAGCTTATGGGTAGAGCTCCTCCACGGATGCTGCCCTCGTTCAGTATTTTCTTTAGCAATGAACCAGAAAGTTGTTTTTCTAGAGTCTCTGGGAGTGCTTTTCCTAGCAAAGTTTAAATTCTATGCATGAGAAATCATGAGTTTGCAATGTAAATTTTTGAAAGTTGTCATTTATAACACAAATACAGAAACATACAATATGCCTAAGTGGGAAGACGAGCGAAAGACATGAGAGGTCCAGTTAGAAGCCTAAAAAAGGCTCACTGGCAGATCTTACGGAAGAGGAGAACAAGATGAGAAAGGACGAAAACTTATGGAAGAAAGGATTCCCACTGCGAGCATCCTGATGATTTTATACTAGAGACCAAATTTCAATTAAAGGCTAATCAAAGGCCCAACGGGTTTTTCAAGAATGTTGATTACCTTATCCCGTAATGTAAACGAAGAACTGACAGCCAAGAACAACTCAGAATTTTTTAGTAAATGACAGAATGTGTTTCTACATCATGTGATGGTCAAGACTGAAGACTGGAGAAGAGCAACAGTAAAGGACAGGGAATCCAAGAGGGGTACACTCAGGAGGAACACAGTGGGCAGCAGTGTCCAGAGCTGTTAGAGGAAGTGTAGGGACCTTTAAAATACTTCGAAGAAAACTGATCATACAGAAAAAATAATAAAAACAGATTCTAATGCCTCAGCGTTCATTTAAAAAACTGAGAAAAAATGAAAAAAATGTTAATACAGATGAGGCTAGCACATTTGTATTTTTTTTTAAAAATGCAAACAAGCATAAAATGAACAACATTAGAATTTTCTGAAGACTCTAAGGTAGAAAAGGCAAGTTAGAGCAAAAAATGGCATAAATCACATTAAGAAAAAAATTAAGAATGTTCATCCAAAACATTAAAGCAATGAACTAGATGATAACCTCTTAAAGATACTACCCCGAGGCTACTCAAAAAGAAACGCACAGTTCCATGTAGAATGGTAATACATAAAGATTCGAGGGACTTACCTAATGGGATTTCTAAAGGAAAGACCTGTATTTCAAAGCAAAATACAGATGGATGGCCAATGAACAAAGGAAAAGAGGCTCATGCTGTACTCATGAGACTATTGGAAGAACTCAAATTAAAAAAACCTAGTGTGGGTCAAGTGTAGTAGTTATACATCCTTAATCCCAGTACTTGGGAGGCAGAGGCAGGCAGATTTCTGGACGCTTAAGAGTTCCCAGCTTGCTTGAGGGTTCCCAGACAGCCAAGGGGACAAAGTCTACAGTGGTATTTTGTTTCCAGCATAGGTACCAATATTAAAATGCCTGACAATATCAAGAAGCAAGCAATGGGGTGGGGACAGAGAGACAGACAGACAGACAGACAGACAGACACACACACACACACACACACACACACACACACACACAACTCTACCAAATTGTGGGTATGTAAGCTAATGCATGCTTCTAAGAAAAAGGTATAAAACTTGAACAAGCAGACATCTCATGTTCTAGTACTTTTTCTCTTAAAGCTCCTGGGTATCTTGATGCCTTCCATAAACAATATAAAAAAGTGTTTAATGTAGTCAACAAGTACAAAAAAATATCAGTATGTTCCTAATCAGAAGAGGAAAACTTCAAATAATCCCAGCACATGATAGTACTCCAAGTGATTGATAAAAATCACCTAATACATGTTTCATGAGTGTGAAATTTAATCACCCACATATCAACCAGGAAATAATTCTGAAAACAAAAATCACCAAAGAATGCATCTGGTTTCATTCTTTTATAAACAGTTGAAGAACAAGCAATGTCTCTTTAGGAACTTATACCTGTGCTCAAAAAAAAAAAAATGGTCTGAGGAGAAAAAGAAATTTAAGAGAGCTGTTATCGACACAAAATAAAAATTACAGTAGCAACTTCTCCAGATGGAATCTATGTAGAAAGAAAGGGAGTTGCTCTGAGTCTAACACCCATCTGTTTCCTGTACTATATGTATGGTCAAGTGTTACTTATTTACAAAAGATGTACATGAACATGCGTTTGTACACCATATCTCTGGTAGATCTAATGAATTTCACAATTCTCCCAGGTTTAGTAAGAAGACAGGGGGTGTTGTTCTTAGTTCTTTATGTTACAATGTCTACTAGCTTCCTCTTGTCTACAAGATAAAATTGAAACTCCAGACAAGGAAAAGTAGATGTTTCTTTCCCCGTAGAGCCCTTAGCCACCTGTGACCATTTCTCTCCCATCACCACCTGCCACTCTGGTGACACGTGTCACAAACCCGAGTCATCACGGCTTCACCACTCACTCCACATGGCAATCGCTCCAACTCTCTCAACCTGTCCAGTTCCTTTATTTCTAACCTCAGTAGATGCCAGAGTAATCGTCTCTGACAGCTCTGATGTTCCCTCCTTCCTCTGAACTTGCACAAAATTTTCTGAAGTCCCTTCTTTCGTGATATCAGAAACAATGATTTCAGGGCAGTTCAGACAACACCTTCTGTATGGTCATGTCATTCACTGAAGTGTGCCGAGTGCTTCCTAGACTCAGAAATCCTGCAATTCGGCTGTCCTTGTCTCTATTTTCTTTGTGCGGCATGCTGGTCACATAGGAGATTCATTCCTAAGTTATGTCTGACGAATCAATGGATGAATGAATAAATAAACACTGTGCCTTTATTACTAAAACAAATAACAACCCTCAAACAAAATAAACTCAAAAATGTGTCGCATGAAATATACTTTTTATCCATGACTTTTGAGGATTAAATGCACATACTGGTCAAGGACTAAAGCATACCAAGAGAGAGGCTATGAGGAGTGGGGAGTATGGTCGTATGTTTAAATTATCTTCATAGAATTTCCAGGAAAGATTTTATTTAGTCAATTAACAAAAATCCAATGGATTCTCTATCAGGATACCAGACAATCAGAGCAAGTTGGGTTCACGGGAAATGCTAATGAAACTCTTCCTTTCTGAGCTCTCCTGTGTAAAACTGTTTAAAAACATGTGCACAGGGGCTCATTTTCATCAAAAAGAAATTTCAAAGAAAGCCTTCAAATTAGTCTCCTTTTAATTTTTTAAAACTTCTAGATGACTTGAAACATTCAAAGAAGCAGCCAGTCCTCGTATCTGCCATTTTTGATTATTGCATGCCAAGGAGTAGAGTGACACATTTTACAGATATCAGCTTTCAACAATCCAAGCCTAAGAATTCAGCGTGGGGTCACTTACACAACATGGTTATGCCTTCTGAGTCCGATTTCATTCTTCTCCAATTGGGGTCTACTCAATAGTGGGACAAACGACCTACTTGTTCCTGTGATCATCTTACTCTGGCCTTTCGGGGTAGTTCTCCTTAGTTTCTCCTGGGACAGGCATGGCAAGACCCAGGCCCTACCCCCAGAACTGGGCCATTCAGGTTTATCACAGGAGCACTCCAAGAAGAAGTAGAGAAGAAGACCTGTCTGTCGTAGTAGAGCTATAATGAAAGCAGGGTTCTGGATTGGTATGAAAAGATAGGCACAACCACAGGAAGGCAGGAGCACTGTGGAAACTCAGGAAAGCAAGAGGATACTCTCCAGAAGGAGCTGGGTTTAAGTCCAGGAAGACTCCTTCTCTTTTGATCTTTCCCCTGTGAGACCGGAAGCACACATGCTTCATGTGAGCATCCTGACTTCCAGATAGGTAAGATAATAAATCTCTCCTATGTGAAATTACAAAGTTTATCTTAATTCGCTACAGCCACAATGGAAAACCAAGGCCTCCAGTGTTTTAGGAAAGCGAATGGGAGGGACTATCAACTAGCCATGTAGTTTCAGAAAACACTGAAATAGAGACTAGCATTCATGGAAAAGAGGCTGTATAACTCTTGGATGTACTAGGTCAGGCACCATTTCTATCCACCCTGTCAAGAAGCTATTTGTAACGTCATCTTAGTAACTGTAGAACAAGCATTTTAAATATATTTAATGTCTGGATCTATCATGTGTCACTTCTATGATGGCATGAATTGAAAATGTGATTTGATGAAGACATAAGGTTAGGTGACCACCACACGGAAGCAAAGGGAAGGCAGAATCAAAGCCGAACTCTACGGAGTCACCAGCAATGGGTCAGCCCCATGATCATGCTGGTCCTGGTGCTGATTCCTCCAAGCTATTCTGAGCTGTCCGCAAAAACACTCAGGCTGCAGCTCCTACCTTCACACATTCTGTCATTTCTATATTCTCTATAGCAGCTAATGCTGAAAATATGTCTCAAAATAACTGCTGTAAAAGAGCAGTAATTCTATTATGGGGATGGTTTGACAAAACTCATCAAAATTTCAAACACACAACCTTTACCTAACCCACTGGCAAGAATCTAAACTATTGCTATACAGAAAGAACGTCCTGGGCTGGAGAGAGACGGCTCCACGGTTAAAATCACTAGTCGATCTTGCGAAAGACTGGGGTTTGGTTTGCATCACACATGTGGCAGCTCATGAGCCCCCTGTAACTCTAGTCTCACAGACAGAATGCCCTCTTCTGACCTCCATATGCACCAGGCACACACATGGAGCACACATATATGTGCAGTCAAAATAGTCATAGGCATGAAAATAAGGATATAAGTAACAGAGGAATAGCCTGCCACTCATGTATTTACTCATGTACACATATGTATATATATGTATACAAGGTGCTTATGTTCACAAACATCCATATTCATCATATACATATACATATACACATACATATACACAGACACACACACACAGACACACACACACACACACACACACACACACACACACACACACACACACCAACACCAACACCAAAAAGGCTAATAGGAGACAGAATAGCTCAGAATCTAAAAGCTCAGGAACTAAGTTCTGAAGTCCCATTCCCATGTCTACACCCTACTTGACCTGAGGCTGCTTGAGTATCTATGTTTCAGGTTTTCACCAGCAAAGTAGAGTTAGCAATATTACCAACTTCACTCAACTATTGAAAGGGTGGAAACCGATACAGCTGTAAAGGACCTAGGCCAGGAAGCATCAAGGACTACACGCTGATGAGCTGTGTCACTGTGAATCCCAATCACTGAATCAGCAAAGGGTTCTAGAAATAGTAGAATCTGAAGGTAACATATCCACCAAAAGACAGTGTAAACTGTAAAGGTATCGTCGTATAAAAGAAAATGATATTATCATCAGCGACTTAACAGTACCTGTATCAGTTGATTGTCCGACAGAGAAAAGGCATGTGTACACTAGGCATCTACTCTGGGATATGTGGGGTTTTTTCTTCCTTTTTTGGTTATGGACTTGGTGAGTTCATCTAGTACTATTATAATCTTCAGTCCTTCAAGAAAGGCAGCTATAGGAGACAACATGAAGATCATTTAACATTGGTCATGTGTCTCAGGAAAGACAACACAACTGTGCCGCCTTTCTGGATGCTATGTAGCCCTCCAGATACAATTTCTGAAAATGAAAACAAAGTGGGTCAGGAAGCCAGGGAGAACATAATTTAGCTGGAAGTCAGGTGATAAAGATGCGTGACTATTTAATTCCTCTCATGCTTCAAGCATGTCACCAAGGTGAGGAACATCCGAGGACGTGAGCTGGCCAGAAGATAATAGAAAGAACTGGACAGCCGTGTTCCTTGATCACCGTGGTAATCAGAATTCCTTCTGCTACAAAAACTCAACCTGATCAAAAGCAACTTAGGGAAGAGAGGGTTTGTTTCAGCACAGAACTCTCAGGTCGTTCTCCATCACAGAAGCAAGGCAGGGTAGGAACTGAAACAGAGAACATGGCGGAACATTACCTGCTTGCTCCCCACCGATTGCTCAAACTGTTTTCTGATACAGCCCAGGACACCCGCCCAAGCACTGCACCCACCCACAGTGGGCTGGGCCCTCTCGAGTCAATCATTAATCAAAACAACGCTGTACAGAATAACCCACAGGCCAGTCTTATGGAGGCGTCTTCACACTCGTGGTTTCCTCCTCTGAGAGAGGCTTGGGTCGAGTTGACAGAAACTAACCAGTACCACTACCAAATGCCTAGCCCTTTATGTACATTAAGTATTTAAACCAGTAACTATTGTCATATCTATGTTGTGGATAAATGTGCTAAAGTACATGGTTCTTAAAAGACTCGCCCTAGTTTTATTTAGTGGTTAATTCATTGTCAACATGATACAAACTGAAAATACAGAAAAAGAGGAAAACTTCAATTGAGAAACTGCCTTCATCGCACTGGACACTAGGTATGCCTTTAGGGTCTGTGTGTGGAGGGTTGATTTATTGATTAATGTTGCAGTAATTGATAAATGTCGCAGGGCCCAGCCAAGTATAGGCAGTACCACTCCTAGGCACTGAGTCCTGGCTCCTGTAGGAACGGTTGCTGAGCAACCTTTTCAGCACTGTCTGTGCTGAGTTCCTGCCTCCTGCTCGAGTTCATGCTCCGCTTCCCTTTGATGATGGACTGTGATGTAGAAGTATAAGTCAAATAAACCCATTCTACCCTAAGTTGCTTTTGTTCAAAATGTTTTATCAGAAGGAAAAAAACAAATTAGACCAGTAGTTCGATAGTGCTGATGTGTCATACTTAGCCCCACTGATTCTAGAATGACCATGTTCTTTCCCCAAAACACCGTATTTCTAGGGAAGTGTTGATGAGTTAGTAAGGAATGATGATGTAAGCAAAAAGTAAAGGGGCGCAGACAGGCCTATCAAACAACCCCAGAGTACTGTGACAAGATGATAAAGGTTTCATGAAGTCCATCTAGAGATGTCCAGGAAACAGCAGTCATAATTAAAGCTCGATATTTCCCAGGTAAATATTCTTTTTGTTGAAAAACTTAAGGCAGAGTGTTTGTGAAGAAATCCTGAAGAGCATGAGTTCGACCCATCTTCTAGAAGAAGAGTTAAGCAAGAGAAAAGCCCCCAAATTCAAGTGTAGATGGGAATCCACTGCAAGTCACAGCACTTGTTCCAGCTCTCTCTGGACCTCCTGGGTGCTGCCCTGTGTCAGGGGCTCCTAAAACAGACGGGCACCCAGAACTAGAATGAGCAAAACACCTTCGCTTCTGTTTTTATGATTTGACCATAATAAAGTCCAAACCACCCCCAGTAAGCTTTTGATAGTGGGAGCCCAGCTCTCTCAGTCCCTACACCAGCCTATTGATAAGGAACATCCGGGATTCTCCGTGTCCTGGATCTCTTCCTGAGACAAGGTCCTATTCCTTACCTCAGTACAACTTTCTCTCTGGGCACCTTCTTCCCAATTCTTTGTCACAGTAAGAACTGACTCTGCTAGGAGGGCAATTACGTAAGTGTGCTATATATATACTCCACAAAATAGTCAAAAGTCTCCTAAGAGATCATCAGGAATTTAAGCAAAAACCTAAAGAAGCTAAAGGAATGCACATATGGAGGAAGAATATTCTTCATACTATAAAAAATCATTAATGACCACACAACTGCTTTTCTGACAACAAGAACACACATGCACATAGAAGAACTATATGAAGGACAGCACACCTCTCTAAGTACAAAGGAAAGTAAGTATTCGGAAAGACATAAATCAGGAAGTATGGAATCTCTTGCTTTGGAGGTAATAAGGCTTTAACAGTGGTGACAGTTTTAATTGTCAACTTTCCAGGTTCAAATCACCTGTCAAGAGAGAGCAAATGAAGAATTATCTGGCTCAGGTAGACCTGTGATTGTGTCTGTGAGGGGACTCTCTTGATTGTTTACCGAGTTTGAAAGAGCCAGTCTGAGTGTGGGTGCTACGATTTCATAGACAGCCCCTAAATGCTGTAAAGCTGAAGAAATCTAGCTGAGCAGAAGCAAGCAGGCCACGTAGGTACACTCCTTGCTTATTGCTGCTCTTGCCTGTCTGATGTGACCGCTCAAGTTCTTGTCCTGATTCCCTGGCACTAATGGACTATAACTTGAAATGGTTTGTCAAAAGAACTCTTTCCTGCCCTAAGTTGCTTTTGCTAAGTGTGTTTTATCACAGCCACAGAACCAGACTGGGGCAGAGCAAGCACAGATGTTCCTAAGGTTACTGGCTTTCCTTTCCATGCCCTTGGAGGGCCAATCCAGCCTTCCACAAAACAAGAGCCCCCAAAACCGAAGGTTGATTTTCTGTTGGTGGGTATCAGTGCCTATCAGGCTGCTTATCCACCTTCTCCTTTAAACCCACTCTCCAAAAAAGGCCCACATTCCGCAGCTCTTAAGTTCTCTGTATCAAAACATAACTTCCAGTCCCTGGAAAGCTTTTTGACTATAAAACATTAAAAAAAGAGACAAGGGTGGCTGAGAGAGGGTTTGGCCTACTTGATGATATGACTCAAAAGGGAGGGTATGAGAAGTCTGAGGAGCATTTCCGTACGCTCGGCATGAAGCATAGAACATAATGATTGCAAGATTCTAAGTCCCAGGATGAACACTGAGCCTAGTACAGTGGCTGGTCCCTGCCCTGCCCTCACCCAGTAGAGAGAGCACAATGCTGTGGGGTCAAAATGCTCCCGGTGTACATTTAAAAGTCCCAAGATTTCTAAGTAAGAGATGCAGAGCTAGGGGAATTCTGTGTGAGCTCAATACCTTTAAGTATGCCTTTGCCCGCAGCTTGACATCTTGTAACACAAGTGCAAGGGCAAGGCCAGTAGATGACTCTCAGAGGACTCTGTGCTTTTCTTCTCCCTACTCAGTCTGTGAGAAACTCCAAGATGACATGCTCAGTTGTCTGCTGACAGAGATTTTGAGACACGAAAAGGACAGTCTTCTGGGAATCTGGAGACTTCCAGTGCCAGTGTTAACACTGCAGTCTAAATCCAAACTGAAATAACCTTCCAGGGTGACAATACACTGCAGTGACTACTGGTGCAGACATGACCAGACCTTAAGTCCGATAGGAGATAGGCCTCTTGACACGCCTGTGAATAATTATGTTGGTTAGATTAACTGATGCATTAGGGCTGTCATCTGGGAGATCGCTGACTATTAAAAAGAGAGACAATGAGCTGAGCCCACATTCAGTTTCCAGTTCCTAAATGTGGGTATGGTGTGACAATCTCTTTCAAATTCCTGCCATTTTGACTTGCCCTGCTGTGATGGACTGTACCCTTCAACTGTGAGTGAGAATAGAGCCTTTCTCCCTTAAGTTGCATTTGTCTTGATACTTTATCACCACACTAGGAAGAGTAACTAAGACACTTCAGACACAAGGAGAAGCGAAGTGACTTAGTTAACCCTTGTATTTGGGCTTGTGTGTGAAGCACCTATGGTTATGAGACCTTCAGGAATGTGAAGTCTTGTTGAAGGAAGTGGGTCACTCTGGGCCAGCCTCACTTCCTGTCTGTTCTCTATGTTGGGAATGGGGACACGATATAATCACAAACTCTGCCACCACTGCTTTTTTGACATGATGAACTGTATCCCATCTTGAACTGTACACCAAGGCAAACACTTCCTTTGTGAATTTGCTTTGGTCATGTGAGTGAGATGAGTAACTAACACACATGCTCAGGTCTTCAGAGCTAGAATGCAAGTAAGTCTCTACCTCGGAGCCCAGAGCTCTGTCCACTGCAGCATGTGTTTTCCATGAGGAAGTAACATACATTCCTGTACCCCAGCCACAAAACCCACTCACCCATTAACCCTCTGGTATTTATTTTCCTTTTTACACACAAGAAAATGGACAAATCTAAAGATGAATCTCATAGCATCTAAGTCAAAACAGTGAGTCAGTTTCTCTTTTTCTTTCCTTCCAGAACTGTTCCAGAACACCATGTGCGAGAGAAAACAACAGAATGGAAATTGCTCATACGGTGCATGAGGAGGCTGCCCACCTCCCTCGCACAGCCCGTGTGCAAAGACAGCCCCTCAGCTGTGCCGCAGACACAAGGTGGTTCGTGTTCATTGTTTACCATGGCAGCTGAGAAGCCAGCTGGCACTGATCACTCCTCTCTTCCAACACAAACGCCACTAGGACATGTGTGACAGGCACCAGCTGCCACTCAGTATGACGGGTGGTATCCCTGCTGGCCAGCAAGGTGCAGCCCATGGCCCATTCCTTGAGACTGAAGCCTCTGACGAGACTTTTGGCAGAGAAGAAATGGTACCAGTCTCATGCTGAAGTTGGTGGGCAAGGGGCAGCACTCATGTTGGCCAGGGTGTTGGGCTCACAGCTGGAGCCAAAGTGTTCTAGTGCTCCCCATAGGTCTGTGTTAACATTTGGCAGAGAAATAGTCGTTCCAGACAGAGCAAGAAGAAGAAACAAGAGGCAAAGTGTTGCGTCTGGAAAATATGCCAGGAGCCACCAGAGATGTTGGGTTGAACATTTAGGGATCTGGCAATCTCAGGCTCAAGAGGAGCTGCCATTTCTCCACCCTAGCCAGATCCACCTCCATTCACTACAAAAGCAGACTCAGCCCCTGATGAGGACAAGGATGATTGGGGCCACAACTGCGGAGGTCATAGGAAGCACGGAAGGTCCTTAGATATTGTCCAAAGAGGACAAGCCACCTCTACTCCCATGTCTCCCTCTGCCAGCCCTCTGTTCAAACTGTAGGGTCAGGAAACCCCACTTCCGAAGTGCTGGGATCTTGCATCAGGTAATTCTATACCTTGGAAGCTTTCTCTGGGTTATGTGTTTGGTGTCACTCCAGTTATCTACCATTAGGCTCTGGTAGTACATCCTCTCTCCTCATCTTAGATGAATCAAACATGCCTCTGTAGGTGACGAAATTGAATCATTCTCAATTAGGAACACTGGTGTAACAGACAAGGATACAGGTTTTGATCTCTACACTGCCTGGACTTGTATTCCCATCACTGCCACTTATATATACAAGTCAACATGTATTTGGTCAACATATTTGCTCTTTGTGATTTAGTGTCTTTGAGTATCAAATGGGAGAACATAACCCATCTAATACAGCTGTTGTTGCCAATGTCACTGAGCTCTTATTGCCAACATGCCAACAGTCTTAGTTATTCCTCTACTGTGATGAAACACTATGACCACGGCAATTTTTAAAAGGAAGCTCTTCACTGGGGCTTCCATACAGTTTCCAAGGGTGAGGAGGAGGAGGAGGAGGAGGAGTTGTTCTTCATCATCATCGTGTGTGTGTGTGTGTGTGTGTGTGTGTGTAAGAGAGAGAGGGGGAGGATGGTGGAGACAGACTACAGAGACAAACACATACATATACACACAAGACAGACAGACAGACAGACAGACAGACACACACACACACACACACACACACACACACACACACACACAGAGGCATATATGTCTCTGCCTGACAGATTTTTGAAACCCCAAAGCACACACTCAGTAACAACTCCCTCAACAAGGCTACATATGCTCCAACAAGGCCACACTTAGTGTGGATTCTAATCCCAAATAGTTCTACTAACTGGGAACCAGACGCTGAAACACGTAGTCTGTAAGAGCCATTCTCATTCAAACATCCACGTCCTCCAAGCAGTGTCTGGCCATCATAAGCATTTCTCTTCCACAAAGAAACCCCACTGTTCAGATCTCTTGCTAGCAAGGATCCAAGCTAATATAACACCAAGAGTAATCTGGGCATCACCTGGAAAATAGAGAAGGACAAGCAACGATTTCCTGCACTACCAGCTAGCAGGTCCTGGGAAAATGTAGTTATGAATTTGTTAAGATTCCAAACTCTCCTTGGCAAGTTGTCTGCTTCTGTGATCTAAATGGTTGCAGCCACAGATCCTTACGCCACAGCATCTTCAGAAAGACACAATTTTCTCTTATCCTTCCTCCAAATGCTTCTATAAAATGTAATATTATCAAATGCTTTCATGTTTCAAATTTCCGCAGTGGTTCCTATGTTCCAGATCAAATTCTGACCTAAGAGCACATTAGATTGATGAGACTACTAAGATA
The DNA here is from genome assembly GCF_011064425.1 of Rattus rattus. NCBI lineage: Eukaryota > Metazoa > Chordata > Mammalia > Rodentia > Muridae > Rattus > Rattus rattus. Next base: position 28,496,590 of record NC_046155.1, read on the forward strand.
CTAGTTTGTATATACGCAGAGTGTATGATTCCAAAGAAAACCCACAGCTGTAAAGCAGGCACATATTCTCCAGAGCGTGAGTGTGGAAGGAAAAGGAGTGCCTAATCTAGTTCACTCCTGCTTGCACTTTCCCTACACCCAGAGAAGCTTGAACCTTTGAAAAGATTAATTGCAAATCTTACATTATAAGACAAGATATTCTCTCTCTCTCTCTCTCTCTCTCTCTCTCTCTCTCTCTCTCTCTCTCTGTGTGTGTGTGTGTGTGCGTGTGTGTGTGTGTGTGTGAAGACACATAAAGTGCTATACAACAAGTGTAAACAAACTGTCTCTAGACCACAAAGAAGGAAGAAGGTCACTGCTGATGATTGCTGCTACAGGATCTGGTTATTTAAGTGTACTCAACCAAGGCCCAAGAAAATAAAGAAATTAATAAGGACCAAGTCTCTGACCCCCAGGTGGTCACAGATAAATGACAAATGAAAACCGAAACAACAATCCAGAAAGCAAAACCAAGGGTGTAGTTATATCTTGGTGGGAAAATCATGGCATCCAGTGTGTATCTAGTGTCTGTTGTCTCACCACCAAGGCCTTTGGAAATAGATGCTGTGCCATGTAGTGCACAGTTAGGGAACTGGTTCATGAACAGACAAGCAGACCTCTCACCAAATTTTAGAAACAAAATTGCACAACAATGGAGAGACCCCCGAGCCCCAGCCTCCTGGCTGCCCAGTGAGTCTGTGGCATGTCTAGGTCCACTGATCTCACAGACTAAGGAGAAAGTGTTCCCAGATGATGCCTATTTCCTAATTGATGGCTTTTCCCTAGTCAGCCATGTTCTCATGCCTCGTTTTCATTGGCTATGACTTTTATGAAGCTCTGGATATTTGTGGGAATGGGCTTATCTGATTCTAACTTTCCTTTGTTTTGACACACCCGCCAAGAGATTGAACTCTCCGGCACAGCTTTCTAATGTCAATTTTTTTATGGCTGAGGATTCTCATTAAAAATAATTACTTTTGGCAGCAGAAGTCAGGAAGGTGACAAGAGAGAGGGAAGAATTGGAGGCATTTATATTTTTTGTTTTTTTGTGTTTTTTTTTATTTCATCCATTTGTGAGAAAGCTTCCTGTAAAACAAACACCATGCAGGGAGGGAAAAAAGTGTAAAAGTATATGAGAAAGCCCTCCCAGCCTCTATAGGTACCATGCAAAGCAACTCCATAAGTGTAGGAGCAAAGCCGCTTCCCCCTTCTGACTTTAGACATTGCTCACTCCGCTACAAACACCAGGATCCAAGAAGCATTTTTTTACAGGGATGTAGCTACCCCAGATACCACAAGCCTAATATACAGAGTTCACAAGAAAACATCACTGCACACAAAGGATGCGGTGAGTAGTAACGAGAATGTAAGCACTCACTGTGTATGTTAGAACCCCAAGGTAGAGCTGAGAAATCTGGGAAAAATAAATTCTTACGACTTTGCATTTATGCTTTTACTATACCAGTGGCACAAAATGACATGGAAGGAAGGGAGGTGTTGATGACCATTCTTAACTGGCACTTGACAATTCTCTAATGAAACATGTGTATATAAACCCTTGATGCTTTTACTTCAATATGAATGCAATCACTTAAAGGCTGTGGACTGTATACTTTTGTTCAGCTCAAAAAGAACAGTAGACCAACTTCGTTAGGTGTTCATAAGATTTACTGCCAGAATGCAGAAGCAGTCAGAATGGTAGGGCCTCGCACACTATGGTCCTCATTGTTCCTGGGCTTTTTCATCCACCAGTTGTGGCCACATGGTAACTCTCCATACATCTCTGGTTCTACCATAGGAATGAAGTAAAGGAGGAAGATGTGCTGTGGGACTCTTCATCCAGTAACAGGTTGGTACTGTATTTATGAACTGTATTTATGAGCTGTATTATGAACACAGAATTTATGAGCTGACTGGATCATCTGGTGGTCCAAGGTCTCCACCTCTCTATTCCTTCTTTTACCATCTCCTTTAAAAGAGGGAAGGTAACTCTAGTTCACACCGATTATATCTAGGATAGACTATGAGTTTTAATTCCCATAAACACCTCCAGTTCTCCCTTGTATATTTTCTCTTTGAAGATTTTTGTGACATTTTATATCTAATATAACATAAAGTGATAAGAAGAATCAGTGTACCCATTCTTGTGATTTAATCAAATTTCTGCCCTTGGAGAAAAAAAAATGCTTCTTTCTACCCAACTGCAATGTTTAAATATGTTAAATGTAACTAATCTGTGTACATGTGCACACATTTTCAACTTGTATTCAAGGTCTGGTTTATAACGGGACTTCAGCAAATGTTCCTTTGGCTTCCTTGCAGAAGAGTTCAGAGAAATGATATACTGAAGACCTACGCTTCTAGTTTTCTTTCTGGGCCTAAAGTTTTAGGCCATTTTCCTAGCATACGATTAAACTCTTTTGGTGCAAATAAAAGCCTCAAGTTAAACTTTAAAAATAAAAAGTCTGAGATCCATAAATACTCTAAGACAGTAGTTCTCAAATGCCTGATTGGGTTGCATATGAGATGCCGTGCATATCAGATATTTACATCATGACTCATAACAATAGCAAAACCCCAGTTCTGAAGTAACAGTAAGGATAATTTTATGTTTGGGGGTAATGTCAACACAAGGAACTGCATTAAAGGGTCACAACATTAGGAAGGTTGAGAACCACTGCTATAAGGATTAAGCTAGACAGAGGGCAATCTGGGTAGAGAGATAAGTCCTGATGACTCAGTAGAAGGGGACCTAGTAGGTGACAGATGTCCAAGCAGCACTCCTCAGGAGTTTGGAGAGGCCAGTGGCTTACTTAGGTGGGCAGACTACTCACTCAATACTCAGTACATGGCCAGAGATAAAATGAAGGAAGCTGAATTTCCAACTGATTAATTTTCTATGAGAGACGAGAGAGACAGAGAGACAAAGAGGAGAGAGAGAGAGAGAGAGAGAGAGAGAGAGAGAGAGAGAGAGAGAGAGAGATTGATTTTGACTTACTTATGGACTCTTCAGAATCTTTAGAAGACAAGGACAATGGAAAGGATATGAAGTGGAGGAAAGACTGCGCTGTAGTCCAGGACTTGCATTTGGACTCAGCACATCCTCCCAGGCAGCAAGCTTTGATACATGCCCTATTGGCAGCTGGGTACAAACTCCCTCATCTCCTGTCAATGGAACCTCCAGAGTTTCTAAACTCTACATGTGAAGAATGCGGATATAAATCTCAAAGGTGAGAATGACATCAGGTAATGTCAGAGAACTGAGTTGCGTTGCATTAAACAGGACTCACAAATCCATGTCTGCCTGAGACCTCAGACTCAGATATTACTTGGAAAATGAATCTCATCTTCTACAAACATGACTTCACCTGCTAAGATGATGCCATACTGGATTGGGACTGCCTCTAAGTATAAAATTACTGCTCTCAATACACAAAAGGAGATGACCATGCAAAACCAGCTAATTGGACATCTCTCACTATCTGCTAAGGACTGATACAACCCTCAGCAACAGGCATAGAAGGATTAGCTACCACAGGGAGCACAGGCCTTCGGACGGTGTTAAGCCATTACGTTTGTGGCCCTTGACTTATGGAAGCTTTGCTATACAGACTTAGAAATGATCTAGCCTACTTGCCATCCAAGTACAGATATGCACTCTGGGACCAAGATGGTTGCTGGAAGCTCAGCGTACTATGCTGGACCCTAAAGAATCTGGACAATGCAACCATTCGCTCGTTTGCTCATCTTTTCCTTCCCCAAACATCCACAGAGAATGAACCTTCCACTTCAGAGAACTGCTAGGATGCTCGAGGTAGGAGATAATGAAGCAATACTTACATAATCGGTTATTTAGTAACCAGAAGAGTGAAAGCCACAGAGAGAAGCACGGTGTTTAATTAACATATGGGAGCAGGATTTGAATGTGACATGGGGATCTGGTTAAGTGTCTCTGAGGAAGTGTCATTTTAAAGGAAATCTAAAAGCTAATTTAGCTGCCTGACAACAGAAGCTGTGTACAGACCTGTGGTGAAGTGGAGTCTTTGAGGGAGAAACTTAAAAATACACCTGATAAAGAGTCTGACTTTCTCTTCAACCTTCTATCACACTGTATTTCTTAAAAACTCATATCCAATCAGACTAATGTCACTGTCCTTTCGAGTTATATTAATGAAACGTTGACCATAAAATGTTAATAATATTTTAAAATTGAAATAGAATATTCACAGAACTATCCATGTCTACCATTAAAACATTATGAACATCTATCTGCAATATTTTACCTATTATGAATCCGAGAAGAGACTTGCTCTAATTTAACTTCCAGTTCTGTCTTTCCTGTCTGTGAAGTTGTTCGAAGACCGCCACAGTCTTTATCCACCATGAACTGCATAAATAGCCCAGCCCTGATAAGCTAAAATCATAGGAGTAATACTGCACTGCTGACACACCCTGTCCCAACAGCGCATGCCTGCCAAATTCACAGGCGTTACTAGGAGAGCATGGTTAAATTACAGCCTGGTTTCACATAGTATCTTCTCTGGTTAAGGCACTCAATGCTAATTCAAAGATGGGACGTATTTTCCACTTCAAGCTCATTGCATGCGAAGTACAATGAGTGGAACAAATGACCATCTAACACACACTCAGAAAGTCAGGAGTCAGAGAGCACTGTCATCAGATAGAACGCCTGCATGACTGAAGCGACTTCCTAAAGAGCCAAGCACGAACTCGGGAAGAACCCAAAACGACCGACCGAAATTCCTATTATGTCTGAGAACGAGGTTCCGGCCAAGTTGACATGTTTCCTTTATGTAGCGGGGCTGTTGTTCTGTGATTCTTCTGTTTTCCATTTTCACTTCACACTGAGTAAACAATAAACATATACTCAAGGGTGGAGCAAAGGGCTGCAGTGGCCAGTATAGTACATCATGATGGAAATGCCGATGGGATATCTTAGAGGGCTAAGAATCAAGAATCAGAGAGGTTCCCCAATACTAGAGTCATGCAGTCTCTCTGCCCAGGATTTCTGAGCCCGTTTGCATTAACTGACTATGCCCAGCCACCCCACCTCGTGCAGGGGTGAAGTCTTGCCACACCGGATCTGCTCTGACACGGACATGAAGGATTCTTCTATGTGATGCCCGCAGTCATGCAACATTGAGTGAGACACCTTAGGATTCAGAGACTCATCTCTGTCATGTTTTCTCAGGCCTTTGTGCTCCACGGTTCTGCAAAGCCACTACAATCCCATCACCAGTTGGCATCTGCTCCCATGACTAAGGTGAACACACATTCAAAAAGCACAAGCAACTGCTGATGTCTCAGAGATTTTCTGATACCCGATCCCCATGCGGAACAATCACCGTGCAGAAAGCTCTCAATATTGAGGACAGCCATTCAGTCTGCTCTCATGTGCTTGTCATCTGGTCTTGTGTGCATCTCAGAAGATGCCCCTTGGCCTTTATTCTTCTCTGAAAACCTTTTCTCTTTCAGAAACCACGAAGCCAGATGCTTGTCAAGATCAGGTGTTATTAGGGACACATGGGTACATGTCCCTGTACAATGGCGAGGCATTTCCTCAGACAGACAAAGGAAGATTCTGGTTTAGTTCTAGAGCAGACACTATAAGCAGCTGCGACAACTGTTTAACTATTCCTTGAGACACCCTGACTGCAGCAGCAAAGACAAGGCACCGGGCTCCTCTCCAACAAATAAGCGTAAGAAGTCTTAAAAGAGACAGAAAGTAAAATTCCCCTATGTTCAAGAAGATAGTGACTGACTTGTAAGGTTATGTACAAATACACACTTACACATGTGCACACACAACAATGCACTTGCAGTACAAGGCTATATATAAGGGGGCATATGAAGGGTAGGAACAGGGTGAGGACAGTCATCTGGAGAAGCAGGTATTCCTTTCCACACAGGGATCTCTCAGTGTGTTTCCAGGGTGGAGATGATTAGAGCATCTGTGACAGGTGGCTGGGCCTGAGAATTACAGATCGGAAGGCTCTGGAACTCCCAGGAGGCAAGATGTCAGAGAAAAGACAAAATCCTCAGGGTGAAGAATATGGTGTCAGAAAGAGGCATGGGAGAAGACAGAGTGCAGAGAAAGAAGCCCCCTTCAGAAAACAAGCTCCCTGTGACGACATTACAGCAACAGTGAAAGCCGGGTAATGAGACTGCTGGAAGGGATCCAGCAGAAGGATCCCCTCCCTATGCAATGAGAGCATGGGATGGAAGACTATGGGAGACACATTCCACGACCATATTACATGATGTCTATCTCTTTCTAACTTGCCCCTCCCTCGCCAACCAATGGGGCGTGTCTGTTTCTGCCAGCTGAGCTCCAGATGTCAGGAACCAGCTGCTAACACAACTACATCTCACTGCCATGAGAATCCTCATAAACATGTACTAGAATCAAAAGCTTAGACTTAAAGAGACATAAGACTCTTCCTCTAGAGGAAAAGCAGTGTCCAAATGCATCAAGACAGGGAGAGGGGGTAGGGAGGGTAAGGATATTAAAATAAATTAGGCTTCTTCTCAGTGTCCTTTCTCACATCTAGAAAGGAAGAGCCTGGATATATGATAACAGCTAAGTGGCTAAGAGATACATTCTAATGCTCTACATCATTTCTTTCGTAGGTGACACAGAGCTAGCTCTGGCTGCCCTGGGGAAATCCACAGACCTGACCCCAGACCCCACAGTTGAACTTAAGAGTCACCAAGGAAGAAAGTGAGTTGAATCTCTACTCTTAACAAATGTTCTTCTGTAAACCAGAGGAACACTTGAGACGCACATATATCATCAATACAGCTGCCTTCCGGTTCTCAGATGTATTGGAGACCTTGATTGGGGTTAGTGGACTCAGAGACAGGGAGAGCTGAGGGGGGAGACTTGAAGACTAACGTTCCAATGGGAAGTGCAGTAGCTCTCAAACTCCCTTCCACCTAAACTCTAAGATCTACGGGTCCCTTGCTAGCAGCTTGGCAACGTGGCCTGCCCCATGGGAAGCAGGTACACAGACGTGCAAAAGAACTGCCCCAGAGGTTGTGATACATGGCTCTGGGCATTCACTGTGTCAAGAACAGATACAAGTACAGACATTAATGAGACTGGTTTTCTCTGAGTAGAGAGAAAGATACTGTATTCCCAGTTACACAAAGAAGCATGAACAGTTTTCTACAAAAGACACTGCAGTTCACATGCCAGCTCTTGGAGGTCCAGGTTCCGAAATGAAGTGACAGGAGTTACCTCATGAAGGGGAGGGGAAGAGCCAGGAGGTGAACTGAGCAAAGCCCCAGGCAGCGTCATTTACCAGGAACATGGGGAAGCATTAAGTTTAAGCATTAGGTGAAAATAAAAATTTTTGGACAATTAAAAGAATAGGAGTTTGTATAGGGCAGGGTTACTAAGCCCGCACTGTACTTCTTCTGTGTTGGTGACTTATTTTTCCCTCACCATCTTCCCCACTGAGACTGTCAGAAGACAAAAGTGACCTCACAGCTACCCAAAGTATATGGAAGAAAGGGCAGATCTCAAGGGCATCACTCTTTGATTACATCATATACATTTATTATCTGACTGCTCTGCCACTCAGTAGGGATGTTCTTTCCAATGCTTACCACATCCAATGAACTCACCAAGTATAAAGTACCTACTATGTACTGCTTGAGTCCATCATCGAACAGTACCACAAAGGCTTCTCCCTGAAGAGGAATGGGGAGAAACAGCAGAGAACTCTGACCATAACAGAAAATGAGACCGAGAAGCACACCAGGGCCAGAGATGGGATTACAGAAACGAGGCTAAAAGTAAGAGGGATTGGTAATGTGGGAGCCAGGGAAGGTCTTGGTTGTAGTTTAATGAGGCAGTAGAATAATGCCGTGAAGATCACATCTGAGCCAAATATTGAAAGAGGTGAGAGTGTTGTCCATAGACAATTTTGGTCAAGATATACAGAAGAGCCGGTGTGAGGATGGGGGTTAGAAGTGTGCCCGATGGGCAGGTGCAAGTGCCAAGACACCTGAGGCCAATGTGCCAAAGGCAGGGCACAAAGGACACTGTGAGTCACACTACAGTTCCATCCATGCAAGAATCAGGGTTGTCAAGGTCCTTCTCAAATAGAGTATGCCATTCTGCTTATTCCAGTATCCTAACAGAACAGCTGGTCACCCTGAGAAAAGTTCACAGATCCTTTTTTGTTCAGTATTAGAAAAAGATGTTTTTTAGAAATCCATGGAAATTTTATTTCCCATCTTTGAAAACAATCGGGCTGGTTTTATGCATAGTCCAAGAGCCCAAACCAAACACTTAGCAACATGGATTCTGCCACCCCCTTCCACACTGGCTTCAGACTTGAGAATGACTTTTGCAATGAACCTGGTTTTCCAGCTATGAAACACCTTTTAGACTTTTCCCTAGCCATTTAAATAGTGACAGATTATAGATGTCTGATATTATATGAATTAGTGCCGAGCTGTGAGAACAAAGCAAATGATTAGCAGCCACACACATGGTGGGTTCTATTTCAGATTTTCTCTCGCCGTCTGCCTGATCTAAGCAAATGATACTGTGCAGCCCTTGGTCACAGCCACAGTGACACCAAAAATCAAATTCTACCTGCTTAAAATTCCAAAAATACAGCACTGTGATTGTTCCTGTAGAAAGTAGAAGGTTCTGACACTGAATGGGGCACTGAAGGCAGAGTTTACTTGAGAGCAACGGGAAACTAACATTGACAATCCCAGACAAGACCCCAGAATAGTCTGAATGTCTCCCAAGATTGCCACCTAAGCCTTTACCGTATACACATTGCATCACACAATGCTATCCTGTACGACTTAAAAATGAACCAGCGGGGCGGGTTTGACGAGTAAACCCAACGTGCTCATTTACACCAGCTTTAAATGATTTCACGTGCGGTTTTGGTCCAACAGAATAAAAATTTCTCACTGTCCTTGGTAAAACTTATCCTACTCAAACTTATCTGACAAAATCCCATTGTAGTGAGCTAATGTCACTCTCTAGGAAAGGGCAGCAGCATCCTATGCACACCCACTGGAGTCACGAAGACTTTCAGATTTGGTTTTATGTCTCTGTCTCTGTCTCTGTCTCTGTCTCTGTCTCTCTCTGTCTCTCTCTCTCTCTCTCTGTGTGTGTGTGTGTGTGTGTGTGTGTGTGTGTGGTGAGAGAGAGAGAGAGAGAGAGAGAGAGAGAGAGAGAGAGAGAGATTTACAAATGCAAGCCTCTATTATTATCCCCTAGTTGAATTTCCTGTTTAACAGTTCAACACCAGTAGAATCTTTTTTCAATTATGAGAATACATATAATGGGGCACTGCATTTAGCAAAAGGAGGCCATTACCACACTTTCAATAGTCCTAACAACAGCCCCCAGGGCCCATACGGTGTCCTTGAAAGAGCCCGAATCTGGGTTTTGTTTTTGCTGATTTCCCCCCTAAACTAAGCATGCATCAACCGAACTTCACCTGGGCAATTCACAAAACAATTCAGAGTTTTTGGTTTATCTGAAACATTGTGCATCTACAATTGAAACCTCTCAAAGGATATATCTTGGTACACTCTATTGCCAAAGTGTAGGAATGTATGTATACAATCACAAAGAAAAGTTAATGACTGACAAGTCAGGTCACTCTTTCTCTGAGGCCCCTTCTCCACATCTCAGATGGTTTCATTAAAATTCCTCACCAGGACCACCAGGGTCAAAGCAAGCTGGGTACGGGTGCTGAGGAGCAGGCTGTGAAAGCTAAGTTCAATCCCTGGAACCCGCATGGTGGAAAGAGAGAACCAACTCACGTAAGCTTCCCTCTGAAATTCACCCCATAGTCTAAAGGCATGGGTGCAAAGATATGTGCATGGCACGCACGCACGCACGCACGCACAAATCTATGCCTTTCCATAAGCACAACTGGTGTTCATTCTTGAAGAAAACTTTCCAATGTACATATACTAGTGTCTAATATTAGCAAAACTGCCCCATTCGAATCCCTTGAAATGTGAAACATACACCTTCTGTGTGACCTCATCGCCTCCTTCCTTGGAATTACCCAGGAGAGAATACACATAACTATGTATGCTGAGACATATAAATTTTCATAATAGTCAAATGCCTGAACTGGTGTCTCAGAATAGAGGAGAAACAAACTCGACAGAATGCAGTACCACTCAGGCACACCAAGGCTGGACTTCTGACACACAAGACCAGCACAGGAGTCTCAAGGTAAGGAAGGATATCACACATACCCCAGTCTATACGGTATGACGCCATTTACCTGAAATTCTAAAATGTGCAAAGTAATTGACTGTGATGATGGATCCCTGGCACCAGGGTCTGAGAGAAGAATGAATCACAAAGAGGTCAGGAAACTTGTGGAAGCAATGAATATGTTTTCTGTTACTACTTGTGGCATGACCTCATGAGTGGACACAGCTGTGAAATATATGAATTTGCTCTTTAAAAACTATAACCCATTATATACAGATGATATATTAGTAAATTAAAAACTACTTTTGTGGGCTTATGAAATGATTTGAATATTGAACTCTCCCTAGCAAATCTTTACTTTTCTAAAAAATACTTTTGAAAATGGGCAATCTTTTGTAGTGTTACACAGAGTTTGGGCTACTGCACTATTTATTTCTGATTCTAAGTTTCTAGTAGTCAGAAACAAAAGCTTTCTCAAGCCCTATTAGGACCCAAGAGGGTGTAACAACAGTGTAAGTATTCAGAAATTTTTCTCTCAATAGTTTTGTTTTCTTTGTATTCCAAACAAATTCTGGGTTGAGAACTGGCAGCCACCTGATAGTGACCCAATGGATCCTTAAGTGTCACCAATGAACTGGTCATTGTTTTTTAACCCTAACATAACAAAATGTGGGATTTGGGTTAAAAAAATATATGTATGTCTTAGACTTCTCTAAATCCTTTTTCTTAAGAAAATGTTAGGTCCCATGGGTCCCTGAAAGGTGACTACTTCTTATGAAAGCTAAAGGCAAACCTGGGCTTGAAATTTCATATTTCTCTATCATAGTCACCAGAATAAAGAAGGCAACAATACTGTCGTCCCCTCCACCCCCAAAAGGGGTCAGAGGTTGGGTCATCAGCTCCAGGGGAGATAGGACCATTAGTACTGAAACTATCAGAAAAGGTTCCAGAAGCTGCCTTTGATGGAACCTCCCTAGAAAAAGTCCAAAACACAGGATGAATAGAAGTTTCTTCTAAACAGAGGTCAGAGTCACACTTTGATACCCCTGCTACTGAGAGACTCAAGGCCAGAACCAGGGGCAAGCCAGAGTCAGTGTCGTCAAACACAGACCACATGTTCAGTCCTGTAGAGTGGGTTCGTGTTTCATTCACAGTGGATTAAAATACTGAGAGAAAAATCACTGGGTCTCTTCTGCAGATGGGTTTGAGAAGCATCACTACACACTTACTCTGTGAAAGTTAATTTTCCCCAAAGCGATGATGGTGGGTGCTATTCTCTAGGATCCAGTCAAATCCCCCAGCCTGTGAAAACCCCAGTCTGTCTCCAGGTGTTCAGACTGAGACCGTAAAGTGAACTAAATAAACCTTCTCTAAAAGGGAAATTTATCAAAAGTGCTGTTTCCATTCTAATTAGCATCACGGCTGTACAAGCTGCAAATATGGCTGTCATCACATCAAGAGTCAAAATGAAAGTCATGGTAATAACTGTGAGGATCGAATTAATTAAAGTTCTTTTCTTTCCCCCGCCCCCTTTGCATGCCTACAGGAACGCACTTACTCTTGACTCAGCTGCAATACCCTCCTGCCCAGCAATGGTAGAAGACATGGATGGGGCGGTTGCATATGGCCACTGCTTAAATCCAATGAAGGAGAAGTAAATGTGGCCCCAGAAACTGCTGCGTCTTGTTTCTGCTAACATTCCACAAAGCTGAGCTGGTGGGGAACTCAATGGTGTAGGGTAGCCAGGATGGGAGCATGTGGGGGGAAGTCTACCATCCTGATTACAACCAGACCTCTACATAGTCAACCCTGCAAAAACGGGGGCCAGGACTTGATTGTGTGAGCTGGATTTGCTGAATGTTTATTCTCTCTGCAGACTGGCTCAACGGATGAAGTCTTCCCCGATTAGGTTATTCCCCCCCGCACCTGGTTAATCACAAAAACACTACATTCGTTTTGTGGTTTCTTAGCTATTAACAATGTCTTCTACCTACCACCAGCCCAAGTAGCTTCATCACACGGGTACAGTAACACCCTCCATCACTGGAGCCCAGAACTGGAGCAGAATGAGCAGCAGACTGGGCTACATAAACATTTGCTCCAACAACAGGGGAGTGAATGGACGGTTGGCCAATCAAAGTCTATAGATATCAGAATGGGCTTGGGGTCCATATATTTAGCTAAATAGACATAATCATGAGTCTTTTTTTTTTTTTTTGGTTTTTTTTTTTCGGAGCTGGGGACCCACCCCATGGCCTTTGCCTTCCTACGCAAGCCTTCTCCCACTAAGATAAATCCCCAACCCCATGAATCTTTAATAATTGTAAAAAATTTTAAAATGAAGAAAAATGTCTATTAACATTTTTGGTTTGTTTGCTTGTTTCTGTATTTGTTTACAGTGCTGGGAATCAAACTCAGGCCCTCAACACTAAAGCATTGTAACACTGAACTATATCGCAAGCCACTCACAGAAACCCCAAAGAAAATAAAAGTATTAAAACAACTATGTGCTTTCAATTTCTCTAGTGTCTTCCATTTGCCCAAAAAAATGAAAATGTACCAAAAGGAGGAATGGATATATCATATATATCATATATAAATATGTATACACAAGTGAGAGAAAATGTAAAAAAACACATTTAACTACATAAGATGTTTCAAGTAAAATAACAAGTTTTTTTTTTTTGTAGCGAATAATACACTTTAAAGACTAGAAACCTCCAACTAGGAGTTATTTTAATGGTTATTTTTAATGCTATTAAATGCTATTGTTATTTCATTCTGTATGTGTAAATATGCATTCACTATTCGTATAATGGGGCTTTATGGCAGTGTTCGGGTGCCCCTGAATGACTGTAAAGACCTGAATTTAATTTCAGGAGTCATCTCCCATGGCTCTCCTGCCTTATCTCAGAGGCACTGTCTCATAACAGGTGCTGCCTCCTCGCTTGCCCTCAGGATGCAGCCTCAGCCTATGAGGCTGGCAGGCATTATAGGTAATCCGTCACTCTCACCCAGCATTCATGTCGGATCTGAGGAGTCTGAGCTCCAATCCTCGTTGCTACAGAAAACATTTTAACCGCTGGGCCATCCATCTCCCTAGGCCAAGGCTATTTATAAAGGCCAAATTGTTACACAATCTAAAGAGAAATCAGAGCACACATTACTTCAAAGTTTGTGTTAAAGTACCTTTATCAGTCTGGGTCTTTTTTCCTCCTGTTCAAGTTACCAGAGGAAAACAAGGTGAATGACAGAAATAACATCTGTTGACCATGCACTATGAATATCATCTCAATTTAATCCTCCCACACTCTCTTCGAGATAAGCCTTGTAACTCTTCCATGAAAGAGAAAGTTGTTATACAGCTGGGAAGAACGAGGCCTAGATTCAAGCATGGGTCTATCTGACTCTGAGCTCTGTGAGTTCTCAGGATTGGAGGACAGAATCAATCAAAATCAATCTCTCTCTCTCTCTCTCTCTCTCTCTCTCTCTCTCTCTCTCTCTCTCAGTATCCTTGAAATTTCAAGCCTGTCCCATGTCCGAACAGATGAGCCAAACCTTTGGACAGACACTGCTACCTCCATCTCACCTCCAATCAGAATAGTCGTTTCAGAATACATTTTACTAACTGACTGAAGGCCATGTCTACTTAATGGAATAACCCTTAGTTATTTCTAAATCCGAAAAATACTATTCCAGATTTCTGAAAGAGCTGTCCAAACAAGTGTTTAAGTCAAACACACACATACACACACACACACACACACACACACACACACACACACACACACACACACACACACAGGCTTACAGTAATTAATGTAACCCAACAGCAGTGTAATTCCACAGTGATTCCTTCACGGCAGTTCTACCAAGATCCTTCACAATCGGATCCACCAGAACACCCTTCACAGGTCTCCTTGGTAAAGGACAATCGGTTCCCTTGGGGATTGATACATTTTTCAAAATGCACCGTAAAATTAGACATATTCATTCTTTTATCCGGGCTTGAGAATCTTCTTGTCCCTTGAATCCATTGTTCAGTTAATCTGTGCACACGCACACCAGAATATTCTAATTTACATCTGAGCCTGGGACATGCTATATTTTGTTCCAAGCTGCAGGGGTGTGAATGCCATAAATAGCATGCAGTGTGCTTGTGCTCTACTCCTCAGTAGTCTGATAAGCTCATACTGAAATCATTTCAGCAATCACATTTGACAGCTCACTAGAATCCTGTTCCACCCAGCCTCCAAACCAGACCATTATTCCTGCCAGTTTTCAGCCGGGGAGGCATTCAGACGCTCCGCTCTAAATGAGAACAGCCTTGCGGAACCTCGCAGGAGAGCCACAGTCAGGCTAACAGGCCGTCAATCTGTCAGGAGCTCTTATGATCCCCTGGCCTTGTCCAACCGAAGACCGGCTCACAGCATCTAGGAAGAGGAGGCCCAGCCCCCCGGATGAGGGTCCTGTCACCTCTGCTTCAATGGCCACATCTACAAAGACATGCCAGGCAAAAACAGCACAACCTAGAGCTGCCAGAGCAGCGGCAAGGCTCACTGCCTCCTCTAATTAACTCATGCGCCATTTAACAAACAGTCATTGAATGTCAGCTGGGTGACGAAAGCACCCAGTCAGTACCACAGAGCGCTCTGAGTGGCCGGGGGGTGGGGGGGGCATTTTCTGACTCCATTACACCTGGAGCTATGAACTTTGACTATTTCCGGTTTGTTAGCCTCAGTTTCTCTGTTTACAAGATAGCGATAACACATCATTACACAGCACTGCTGTGAAGACTGAATGCATTTATGTAAACTTCCTTAAAAGATGCTCAGCTAGTATCAGTCCCCAGTTTGCCTTCTCCAGGTATCAAGATCAAAGCTTCCCCCATCTTCTTATAGCAGGAAGGTTTTACAGTAAGATGAGACCATATAAGGTACTGAGAATGAAGCACAGCGCCCTCTTTCCCTTTTTCTGTAGGCTATTTACTGAAGAATGGCGTTATCTCCAAAACATAGTATACACTGTGAGCACAGACTTCACGGAGTCTCTTCAAAGCAGCACAAGTATTTGACTTGGGGAAGGAAAGAGTGAATGCAACCTCTATGCCCAGGTCCCGCCACCGTCTCTCTGCAACGTCCATACCAACCCCTGCTTTTGAATCAGAGATGATACTAATATTTTAATAACGTGGACCGAAGACGAGTAGAAGGAAGATCAGGCTAATGATAGGGATGAGCTACTCAAA
Source organism: Rattus rattus (assembly GCF_011064425.1). Classification (NCBI taxonomy): domain Eukaryota; kingdom Metazoa; phylum Chordata; class Mammalia; order Rodentia; family Muridae; genus Rattus; species Rattus rattus. The sequence continues at coordinate 28,512,111 of NC_046155.1, forward strand.
GGGACAGTCGATTATCTGGCCACAAACACGCTCTCAGCACCGGTGTCAGGTATAGCCCAGGCTGCTTGCTTCTCGAGTCCAGGTCCTTCGCTTCGTTGTGTGCCTCTAGCAAGCCACGGATTCGTAGGAAATGGTCACTTGCAGCTCAGGCTACTCCCTGTCAGTTCTCACGAAGCATGCTCCTCTGACAGGAGCAGGCTGCGCTTCAGCTGCACCCACGTTCCTTCTTCCTCGGCTTCCTTCTAATCTGATCATTTTCCTTCACCTATTTCAGGAAGCGACTCAGCTCTTAGCATGCTTAATATGCTCAACACACAGAGTAATTCTCTTGGCAAGAATCTTACCTTTAACTTGCTTGTTTATAACAATTCTAACAGCACGCGGAGTGACACTCTAGACTCTTCCAGCTTTGCCATGGCAACATTCATGGGGCATTCCTTTCTGAGCAGCACCCATCCCCTTGGTATCTACAGTATCACTCTTCCTCTACGACTGCACGCATGTGACTACCAGAAAGACTCCATGTTCTCTAAAAGCTCTAGCGAACGTGCACCAGGTGTCTCCCCTCCCTCGCTCTGTTTGTGCTTGTCTTTTGGCAAATTACTGGAAGATGGCAGCCTTAGCAAAGAGCTCTCTCCTCCTTTTTTCCATAATGCAAATACTACAGAGCAAAGGCAGCAGGACTTGCTCTGTGTCAAGGTCATGTGGCATCTGACCCAAAGAGGACACCACTGTAATATATACAAGAATATAATATAAAAACATAAACAGATTTAATAATTTCCACTGCTTAAATCTAAAATACAGTGGCTAATTTCCTGCCAAAGGAAGTCTTTAACCTTCTTGATACTTCTCCATCTTTGAATTGTCTTTGAAATTCTTGGGACACATGAAAAACATCAAGCCACAGAAGCTCTGCACAGTTAACTGCCTTCTGGAGTACAAATCCCACCCACTGCGGGGCCAGCGAGATGCTTTAGCATGTAAAAATGCAGGTCCTAAGATTCCTGAGACATACAAAGAAAAAGGAAAGAAATGAACCCTACACAGCGACCTCTGAGTGCCACATGCATACACTATTACCTGCACACAAGTGTGCTCGTGCGCTCGCTCTCCCCCACCCTCTCTCTCTCCAAAAGACCTTGTCACCCTATCAGTCCATTCTGTTGTGGATTTTCAAGTATCCTAGTACAGAACCTATATAGTCACTGATGTGACAACGTCATGTAATATCACACCACCCCAAAAGTGCTCATAGCGATGCCCACGTCATCAGTCATTAGAAAGTGTAATCCCACAGAGAACTGCCATGAGTGTGAAGAAACTACATCACATGTGTTGCCAATAGGCAACAGGAACACAGTATGCAGCCGTCACCATGGGAAATCCCTGGCAGTACCTCAGAAAGTGAAAACAGCATGACAGCATGACCTAGCAATTTCACTCCCAGAAATGTGGCTCATAAGTATTTGTACTCCGTGTGTGTGTGTGTGTGTGTGTGTGTGTGTGTGTGTACACATATACGTATACGTATATGTATATATGACCACAGAGGTACTATCTACACCAGGTAATACTGGAACAAACCAAAGAATGAGTAATCAAAATGTATTACACTACTGCACTCACATGACCTTCTCATCTTGAAGCACTGGGTCACCTAGAAAAGACATTGGCTCACAGTCAAAGGGATGAAATGGATAGAATAGTGCAGCAAACAGTGAGGTCTAGAGTGACTGATGTGGGGCTGCTGACAGTCCTTGGAGGGGAAGAAACACCATGCCCTTCCCTGGGACTCTAATCTTCATGGCCGTGCATTATGCTACATTTCCTAAGAGGTAAATCATGAGTGAAGGCGGGCCTTTTCCAGTCCGGCTGCCTCTGAGTTACCCACGTTTTTTAAGTAACCCAAATATGATGATTTATTTGCTAACTGGGCTGATGAGGTCTTTTGGAACCTTATGCATTAAGTAAACATGTCATTTATGTACCTCCGGAATGTTGCAGACAGACCACCCAACGGGATATTATTCATCCATTAACAAATCATTAAAATATCAATATAGACTCTACCTTGGCTGGACCTCAGGAACTATGCCAAGTGAAAAAGCCACGCCCTCAGAAGTCATTTGTTTTTTACTTTATTTTTATGAAACTTTCAAAACAAATAAATTCATAGGCACAAAGCGAGTAATAGTCGTCAGGGACTGAGTGGTGGAAGGAGGCAGAGGTTCGACGTGCGTTTCTTTAGAGGCGACCAACAAGTTTTCAAACCTCCCCCAGGAAATGACTGCCCGATTTTTGTGAATATACTGGACACTGCAGATCTGTAGATTAGATGATTTCATGTCAGGAATTCCGAGTTCAGTACGAAAATGTTCCAGAAATGAACAGGAATAATTGCAGAGAAACAAAATGAAACAGTCAATGAAACACCACTCATAGTTATCAAAGAAATCCTGCAGCCGTGGATCTACCGTGACGTTCGTGACAACAGAGGACTCATCTGTATCCTAGCCAGCGAAAGGCAAGGGACCCAGGAGCCCCGAAGTGCTGAATCCTGCCCACATATCTATGTTAAAATTGAGCCACAAAGCTGGAAAAATAAACTGGAACATATCAACACCCTCCCCCCAAAATAACTTTATTAATTCTGTCAGGGCATCATACCACCAGAAAACAGCTTAGAATCAGAAAAAATTGGCACTATAATTAAGAACAGGATTCCACAAACTAATTAATATAATTTCAATTAAGAGAGTTATCATCAGTATATCTTTCCACTGTTTCCAGAATTAGCACAGACCTATGAGCTGTCCAGAGAACAGCCATGTTAATTAGAGAGAGAATTTCCCAACGAAAACTCCCAGAACATAGCAGATGATAATTAGGGGTGTTGTAATAACTCACTGACCCTTCAGGGTTCCTACCTTCCCTGGTGTCTGTCCTCAGGGATTCCCAGAGCCACATCAGGGTTTCTCCCAGTTATCAATTTACTGCTGCCTTTGTAAACTGTCACATTTCCAAGTCATCAGGAATCAGTTCGGGAAGCTGCATGACACTAGACTGGCCTGCCCAGTAAGTAACTTTCTATTTGGTTTTGCTTAAGGGTCCTTTAACCATAGTCTGGCTACTTATTAGCCGAGTCCTTGAACCATGAACTCTCTTGCACCATTGGCTATGGAATCTCTGCTTCAGAACATACAGACTGTCCTCCCTTGATGGAGAGGGGAGGGACAGTGGCCATACATGACCGTGGGAAGGCTTCTTTCACGAACTCTAGTACAGCACAGTAGTGCTTCGCTTCACCTGCTGCTGTGGGTGGAGTATTCCAGGCAAGGCAAGTTCTGAGCATATCCTGAGAGACCCACAGACTGCAGAGAAAACAACGAAACAAATGAAAGCACCAGGAGTAGAAATGGCCTCAGAGAATGTGGCTCACAGCCACCTGCAACTCCAGCTCCAGGGGTCAGGAGTCCCTCTTATGACCTATGCAGGCACCCTTATACATGCGTGTACGTACCTGTACATACACACACACACACACACACACACACACACACACACACACACACACACCAATAAAAATGAAATAAAAAATGATCTCTGAAGTTGCTTACCGTAAACTGACCCTGAGCTCAGCACTTACTAGCAGGCATGTACTTCTGTACTCTTCCCAACCCTCATTAGAATCTCACACAAGAAAACATGAACTCCAATGCCTGCCTATGAGAAGACGAGCCACGCTAACATTAACATTCTTCACTGGTGTATTATACTTCAGCAAAGCTACAAAACCCCAATCGTTCTATCCCTGCGTACTTGACACCTTTACTCTAGCCCAGAGCTCTTGTTTATCTCCTTTGTCACCCCTTGCTTGTCGCTTAGGTACTTCCGGATCTGGCTAGGTGACTGGGCGGTTTGAATTTCAGGATGCAGAGTCCCCTTTGCTCTCCTTTTCATTCTGCTGGCTCTGGCCAGTTTTCTTGTTAGGACAACAGTGTCCTGTCCTAACTGGTCCCTTCCATGGAGCTCCTTGCCTCAGTCCCATATCCTTTACTTGGTATCAGAGTAAGTTTCCTTCAACGTGGGCCAGAGAAGAGGCCTTCTGCAGACACCACAATCTCCCAAACCGCCATTTTCACACTCCCCCTTGTCTTGCATTCTCCTACATGTGTCCCAAAATACTGCACGTCTGCCTCACCCCCAGTACAAGCCCACACTCTAACCATCCATTCTCTGGCACCGAAGGCTCATCTCTCAGTTCCCTAGTCAGGGTCTACTCTTTCTAGAAGCCCACTAGCACCTTTCTGCTGGATCTGCCTTCTTTCCGCCTGCCCAGGTGTCTCTGTCAGAATGAATGCTATTCCCCCGACTCTCCTGTGAAGGCTTGTCCTTGAGCTACATTTATTGTGTTCTATAAGTATTAATTTTCCCGATTCCCTGCTGGGTAGAAAGACCCAAGGTCATCTTTACAATCATAATACCTATAAGCTTTTCACAAGAATTACCATCTGAAAGGAGACCCACGTGAGAATTTTCTTTTAGTGTGGGAAGCCTTGTTTCTTCTTCCTCGTCAACAAAAATCCAGACCTGACAACAGCTCACATTTGCTTCTGTGGTTTTTGTTTTGCTCCCTAGATAAGAAACTAAAAATCAAATCTCTTTTCTCCTCTCGGGTCCTGCCCTCCTCTAATTTCTTTCTTCTCCGATCTTTATTTTCTACTTTTCCTTGTTTTTTTTTTTTTTTTTTTACTATTTTACGTTTCCTTTATTTTACCTCAACTTCTGTGCGATGAGATGGGCTATAAATAAACAGATGTATAAATAAAGAGTAGGTTTTGAGAAATGATTGACAACTTGAATCGAAAGCAAGATTCCTACTGGGAGAGAAGTGGAGAACATCGACCAATTTGGTTCCAGTTTCTATCAATAGCTAAAGATGATCTGAGACTCAAACAAGCAAGCAGTTTGCTCCCTGAAACGCACTGTATGCTAGAGACGAGGTGGGGGAGCCCAACTTGATAGATCGGAAGCCTTACGCTCAGGGCGGACTCTAAGCAGGCGCCTGATTGGTGAGGCCATCTTCAGAGCATCTTTTTTCTTGATGGGTTCATCACTACCAGAGTTGTTGGTGGTTGTTCTTGGGGGCAGGAGGTGAGGAAAAACTGTGAAGAACTCAGAAAAGAAGAAGAATGAAAGCTCATGTCTTAAGGTCCATCCCTGAGGGCAGATCCCTCCCGACTCCTTATACCCTGCACAGTTCATAACCTTCAATGAAATGAAGCCCAGGATGGCTGAGGATGAGAGGGGAGGCAAGCGCTATATTCTTACTCAGATTCAGCTCCCGAACACCACCCTGCAGCTGTGGCAAACAGGAAGCCAGAGAGAAGACAGAGAGTGTCCTAGTCACTATGGTTTGCCCAGTGACTTAATAATGCGACTTGATAAAAAAAATAATAATAACGTGACTTGATTTTGTGTGTGTGGATGGTGCACTCTGCCAAATCTGCTTGCTCCCGTCTAAACTGGCAACTCAATGGGAATGGCTAAACCCTCCTCATCGGGTGTTTGGTAACCAAATAAACTGACAGGGACTTGCGTTACAAACTTATCGTAAATGACCTCATAACTTCCAATTCCACAAGACTGTATCAAGAAAAGAGATTACGGAAGCATAGACCACAGATTCCGAAACCGCACAGCCCAGGGCTTGAATTCGGATTCTGTCATTACTAACTCTGCAGTCACAAAAGTGGTAGACGGTATGTGCCTCAAAAAACCCTCAATCTACTAAGAGTATCATGAAGATAAAATGGCAGTTGTTTGAGCTGGAGGATTCTCTTGGCATAAAATGTCACTTGTTTCTCAGATAGATTACTTAAGACTATCCCAGAAACCGAGTACGAAGTCACGTGGCTCTGTTGCTCCTGGGCTGCCTGAATCCTACCTGAACTGCCCTGTCTGAAAGGAGAGGCTACGGCATTTCCAAATTCTATGGTGAACTCCTCGGGACCAGGAAAATTGGTTACATCACCATAAACTCATTTGAATTCTGAAATTCTCCATGTCAAACTTCAGAGAGATCTAATGGTCACTTAATTAACTGGCAGTATCTCTCTCAACATTTTTTCTTAATTTGCCTATGCTCACCAAATGTTCAAATGGTTGGTTTTGTCAACACACCATTCATTTAATATGACGCTATTATTATGATAGCCGTGGAAAAACTCTACTTGGGTGTCTTCCTGAAGAATGTTCCTGCCCATGTTCAAGGGAGACTCAAAATCTAGCAAAATCTAGCAAGGTGAAAAAAAACTTTTTAAATCACTAGGCAAAACATATAACGACCTCAGTCGGTTTTGTGAGCTCATAAGTTTGGGGGAGGGGGAACTTGTTCGTTTTAAGGAGAGTATTAATGAAGATGGAGAGGTGGCCCTTCCCCATCCTGTTCACCTTGCTTGGAGGAGGCCACCTGCTAAAGCTTCAATGAGGCCCAAGAAAGTGTTGTCACTTATGCATGCATTCATTGTAATTAATCAAGCAGTTTCTTTTCAGACGATTAGCGGCCAGCCATATTCGAGTTTTGAAATTCTAAAAATATTACCCACTGATTGACTACTTCTTTTGAAAAGCAGCAGAGAAGTTGTCCAACTTGTTACCAAGCTCCAAAAAGCCTCTGTTGACACAGAAGGAAGCCTTTAATTACATGAGTCACTGTAGTTTTACGACTGAATAAATTGTTAATTAAATTGGAAAAACTGTCATCCAGATGATAAAGGCCATTCTGGAACTACAAGCCAAGGCACTCCCAACTTGTAGCTCTTTAGATAACAGTTCTAAGAACCGACTTCTGGGAGATTAAATGTGAAACCCAACATCTTTTCCCTGGACTCTACAGGTTGGGTTAGTCTGATTACAAGGGAAAATAATTCTAGGGCATGCATGAAATTCCATTCTGTAATATCTACTAATATCTCATGCAGAATGAAGGAGACTTGGTTATAACATAGTCAGGTAGAACACTTCACTCTCCTAGAAGCTTTTGTTCATTACGTTTCAAAGTTCGCATTTCCACAACTTCTTTACTCCTGATTTCTTAATGTACAGATTTAGCCTTTAAGTACATTAAACACCGGGCATACAGATGTCCCTGCCCAGAGACATATCGAGGCAGTAACACACAAGGCTCCCTCACGATCGATCAATTGCTTTGCATTGTCTCTGATCACAATGCTGGCATAACTCTCACAGCTGAAGAACTGTGTGGGAAGCCATCCCATGTCCTCTCTCACTGTCAGACACTGGGTGTGGCTGCCATCCTACCACACCAGCAATCATCCATCCTTTTTAAACCTCGGGGACAAATACAAAATGGAACAATGAAAAGGTGCGGAAACCAGACGTGGCTTTATCCTCTCCGCGTGTAAGATGAGACACTATTCTACAGCTAGGACAGTTACACACTGCTGATTTAATATGGAACCTAGCAGGCCACCGGCTGTCCTTCTGAGGTTCACGTATGTGGATTTCTGCATGTATTCAAATGCTTTCTGAAGAGCAACTTCAAAGGGCCTTACTGAAGAAAGAATTCACGTGTGTCCCCTACCTGCCTAGTGCTGCCTCTCACCACTGAAGGACAACTAGGAAAAGACAACGGAAGTTCTCTACTGGCATCTAAGACTAGTCTTTCTTTCACAGGCCTTCAATCCCTACCCCCAGGATTCACAACTACATACTACAGGCATAGGAGACAGGCCTGGAAGAAACCAAGACTTGTTCATCTCCCCACCTCTGCAAAGGTGAGGTAGGTAGGTGATACAGCGTATCCAATATCATAGACTCTGCTGAGGATGTGAACATTTTCTAAGAGTTTCTGGGTGTTTTTCAAGGACTGTCACAGTTACAGAGTGACACCACAGGTTAGCCAGGACGCTCAGGTTAGGAATCAATGGAATCTAAGTGTCACTTTGGGTTCATCACAGTGCGAAGTGGAAGCCCAGTGAACGGAAGGGTACATGCCAAGTCCGAGGTCAGTTCTTCTCCAACATAGACTCAAACTGGATTGTCTGAATGTGAAAAGGACTAAGAGATCTTCCTCGACTGATTCTAATAAGAGAGAACTGAGACCATTTGTCAAAACAAACCCTTTGGGTGTCCTGAAGAAGACGGCCCTTTAGTCTTGGAACTTAAGTAATTGGTTGGCTTATTAATCATTCCTTTATTGCTTGGATGGTGACTTTAAATAGGGACACTCGTCAAAGTCTTGGTCTTCGAGGAGCCTGCAGATTTCAGTCTTGACAACTGTCTTCTAGTAACTTTAAAAATATGAATCACGGGGTTGGGGATTTAGCTCGGTGGTAGAGTGCTTGCCTAGGAAGCGCAAGGCCCTGGGTTCGGTCCCCAGCTCCAAAAAAAAGAACAACCAAAAAAAAAAAAATATGAATCACTATACCTCTCATAAAACTCAAAGGAGCAAAAGTACTGTTAAATCAACCTATAATTCAAGATTTTCTGTCTGAATTAATTCATTCTTTAAAAACAACAAAACTGTGGTTGAGATTGCCAAGTTACTTCTCAAAGCCCATTTCAGTAAGAAGGCCTTATGGAATATGATCCTGACATGAGAACTGAATAGCCCCCGGTGTTATGTAACCAAATAAGGACATTAAATAAACCAAATAAAATCTTTTCCTAAAATCTTTAATGTAATCGAAGGAAGAAAACCAGATTTGGCAGACAGTTGTGAGAATGTGAAAGCTACAGACAGAGATTCTGTACGTTTCTGAGCACTTTCAAGGCAGATGACAGTCAAGAGTGCCATCAACAGAACTAAGTTAGAAAACATGGAGGGGGAAAAAGATACTTTGAGAAGACGGAAGGGATGAAGCGCTGTAGTTTCAGAGTGGATACAATGTGCGTGTACGCATGAGTGCGTGTGCCTGTGTGCGTGTACGTGTGTGTGTGAGGGGGTGTGGTTTATGTCTGAAATAATTGCATCCCTGTCCTCTGGCAAGAGTTATGCTGTTCATCTCGGGGCTTCCTGGTCTCACAGCATCAGCACCAACTGAGAACTTGCTTAGAGACGCAAAGCATGGAGACTCATCCCAGACCCAGAGCCCAGAAAGCTCTTTGGATGCCCAGTCCTTTATGTGTCTGTGGAGAAAGTATACAGGCATACAACTATGGGTGCCCGCAGAGGCCATATGTGTTGGATTCCCAAGAAGCTGGAGTTACCAGCATTTGTGAGCCACCGGATATGGATGCTGAAAACTGAACTTAAGTCCTCTACATGAGAGGGACACACTTTTAACCTCTGAGCCCTCTCTCCAGAATCCTGATTTTTTTTTTGTTTTTTTTGTTTTTTTTATTGAGGTGATAGGCTTATCCAGCTCATCAGGATTTAACTCTTCCTGGGTGATTATTTTCATGTGTAATGATTAGAAATTTTTTATGAATTTCAAATATACTCTTCAATCAACTAAAAAGATCAGTATTCCAGAGCCTTTTAGTGGTTTCTTGAAAACGTCTTGTATTTAATCTGCCGTCTCACTGGGACACTCAAAGCAGTTAATAATCTGCTGCTATATTTAGGAGGAAGAGTTCATAACCAGGGGCCATTCCTTTAAGGAGTTTTTGGCAGCGCCTGAGCACACTAGTTGTTCAGAAGGTGAGCGTGGAAAAGATTCATTAAGAACCTTGGTGGGTAGGGGCCTGGGAATGGCTGAACTTCCTCAAGGGCACAGAGCAAGCCCTAGATCAAGAGCTCGTGGCGAGTTACTGAATCTGCTCTGCAATATCTGTCAGTCCACATCTTGGATGTGTACCTGATGTAGCCCCGTCTGCATGGCTCCCGGTGGGGTGGCCAGGACTGTGCTCAGCTAGTAACAAAAAGGTGCTTCATTTCCTTCTCAAATATGGTTTCTTTTTACCCCAGTGGGAAGAATGGATAAACAAAAGGTTTGGGTAGCCTAAATCTCACTGTGACAGAGTAGTTCCTACCGTCCCTTGTCTTTGCAAGTACTTGCGCTTTTAAAATGATCAAGTCCAAACACACCAAACAAATGGGGATTAAAAGTAAAAGTCAACCAAATAGACATTAATCAAACCTACCTTCATTCAAACGGTCTGGGACACCTAGGGGTTAACCTGTGCATGCATAGGACAGCCTTCTGCTGCTAAGAAAGATTATATCTTGGGAGCAAGGCAGTTTCTTGTCTGTTTTTACTCTGCTTAGAAAATCGAGAGGAATTTGAAGAAGAAGGAAAAAAAACTTTCCTGTACAGTTTCACCTCAAGTTCTTCCCTTCCACTGTTCTGAAGATTTCCACAGGGATTCTAAGCAGTTTCAGTCGGCCCAGGTGTTCCCAAGTCCCAGGTTGCAACATTTGGTTAATTAACATCGTGCAGCAAACACTCAAAATCACTTCAGCTGCTGCTGGAACAAAACAAAACTCCCCCAAACAAAAACTGTGGGGAAATATAAGCAAACGGCAGTGTTCAGTGGAAAACAATGTATGATTTGGGGGACAATAAGAGCAGCCAGGACTTCCCTGAATTAAGGCTGTGCTCCTTTAAAACATTATTTTCTAAAAGGAATTATACTGAGTTGGAGCAAAGGCTTGAATGTACACGTATTTATACAGAAGGCAGCTATGTGCCCGGATGCCAAATGATTAGCTTGAAAGAAGAAAAGTACAGGGGCAAAAGCACTGGGAACCCCAAGAGCGGCAATTTGGGGAATATTAAAAGAATCGGCCATTCTTCTATTGAGAATACCAAATGGCTTTTCTCCCCTAGCTGCAGAGCCACACTGCTATCAGCCACCGCTCTACACTCTCAGACTTTCCAGCCCCCACCCCTTCCGACAACCCCACTCAAGGTCTCAATTTAACTCTGCATTTTAATCCTTTTAAACACCCATTTGTTCCTTTCTTTCCAATCACTTTCAGTAAAACTTCATGTCTTTGGAAAGGGGCCAGAGGCAGCTCTGTCAAAATTAATGTTTTAAAAGGTATGAACTGTAGAATGTTGGGAAAGAAACCTGGTTTCACTTCTGCAGTGGGAGAACAGGTTAGACACACAGGGCTCTTGGTGTACTTTCTTTTGCAAGTACTAAGTGGGGATTGGGGGGGTGGGGGTAGACTTTGCTTTGAGGCTTGGTTTCCTGGACGGACTCAGATATGGCTAGTCTGAAGTAACCATAGACCCAATGCTCCATGCAGCGAGGAGTCTTTTATACATCATTCTAAGAGAAGGACAAACCCACACGTCTGCACCCATACAATGCCTCGGTTAGAGGTGGGTGGGGATGAAGGTGTGTTTTCGAGGACTGTAGTTTGTCTATATGACTCATCTTTTTCCCAAGAAGGCCTTCTAAACTTCCCAGCATTTCTGAACTTGTGAATAGAGCCTGAAAAAAAACATAACCACGAGACCTGGTTTTCAGTCATCTCTGATCTACTGGGAACCGACACAGGCGTTCTTTAGGATAATGGAACCAAGTCACATGAATGGGAGAACAGAGTCTCATTTTGAGACAAGGAGGAGATGAAATTCACTTGTAGTTCTGGAAATCACAAGGAGAGCTCCCAGGTCCAGCAATGGCTACCAGGCCCTCAGGGATCTTCTGTCTCTGTCTCCCTAGTCTAAGATAAGCTTCTGATAACACCACCAAAGGGCCAGTACCTTCCTAGGCAGGAAAAGGTCTACACACTGCAAGTAAAAGAGCAGAGTCACCTACATGGGGCAGGAGTGGTCCTTGAACTGCCTCTGTTAAGTGCAAAGGCCAGATGACCCCAAACTACCGGGGGGGGGGGCTGCTCTAAGTCCTCATGATTCTTGACTCAGTTCTGTGGCTATAAGAAGGTGATTTTCTTGATGGGGTTTTTTGTTTATTTGTTTTGATTTGGGGGTATTACTTGGGGGGGGTGTCCTTATTTCCATTTATATTCTTAAAAGAAAGCCTACTGTTTAAGGAAGCTCTCCAACATCCACAGACGGGGCTCTACGCCGCTCGCACTGCTGCAAAGCTGCGGAAACATGTTTTGGAACTTGTACTACAAAAAAAAATTATTTCTTTTCTTTCACACATACAGTGTGAAAACTTAGGGGAGAAATTAGGTCTGGCCCCAACACCCAAGGCCTGGAAAGAATCAGACAATAGACTTAAGGTGAAATTAAATACAGCCTCAGAATCACAACCAGAGACATCGTAAGCCCCTGCTACAGCAAACACTAACGCTCCAGCTGTGTCAGGCGGCTCTGGAGAAGTCATGGAAAAGGGAAGATGTGCCAAAAGACGGGGGGGGGGGGTGGCAAATGTCATTCAACTGTTCACGTGAAGGAGCTGGTTCTAAAAGCTAGAGAGAGGTCACCTTGGGGGATCTTGGGGGAAATCATAAGTGGTTTATTAGGCTGTTCCTGAGAGCCAGGAAAGGAAAATGTAATCCCCAGGAGGCAGCAAATTATACTCAGAATTGGTCAGGTCAGCTTAAGCACATGTCTCCCTTAGGTCAGAGCATTGCAGCAAAAGATGGACATCAACAGACACCTCCCTGGTTCTCTTACAGTGCTCTTACCCACTATGACGGAGGGTCTAAAACTTGTTAAAATCCACATTCTTGTATCCAGATAAGCAATTATGTAAGAGGCTAGAGAAACTGAGGTAGCAGAGGAAAGTTATCTTTTTCCTCAGCAGAAAAGCAAGCTCAGGTCTGGACAGGCTGGTGAGATAAGCTGCCTTTCATAGACATGTGGCTTTAGAGTGATGAGCCCTTTCTGCTCGAGGACCATGCCTTTGCTGCACCATACAGAGTTCAGCTAGCAGGTCAGTACAACATACAGGGAGCAGATGAGGGGGCTGTGTCCTTTTACTGGAAAACAGACTAAGGGATGGGAAACTACTTCTTGAAATAAATAGAAGGTGATCACATGCAAAAAAAAAAAAAAGCAACATTTCATCTAGGTATCTCCATGAAACAAAATTAGAGATGAAAGCTACACAGGATATTTTAGCTCACTGTGAAAAGAGAACAGGTCTTGGCAGATGTCCAAAGTCCCAACTAGCACTAATGGGAAAATTACAGGAGAGCGTAGGCTTTAAGACAAGACATCGGGTTGGGTATTCCTTTGAGGTCCTTCTAAATCTTAAGAGTCTGTGCTTTTTCTATTACGGTGATTTTATATTCCAGTCCTGGCTTCGTCATTTCGGTTGTCTCAAAGCCCTGTCATTGCCTCCAATTAAGAACGAATTTTAAACCTACACCTTTCATCTACCATTTTAAAGAGCCCTGCAGTTTGCTCATTTGCTTATCATTTTATTTCCCAAATATTTGTGGAGTGGAGTATGCCTGCGACACCATGCTGTGTGACCTGGGAACACAGAAGTGACTTATCCACAGACATTGCTACCAACAATATAATTAGATCTAGGAGGGAAATTTCAATAGAGAGGCCATAGAAAGAGACAGTGGACCCAGTGCGCCACGTGACGCGACTCTCACAGAAAGCTTGAAGGCATCTTGAACCCATGCATCCCAATGAACCAGGCCCAGCATTCCAGACCTTTCTATGTGACCTTTTGTTGTCTGGAGGAGTCGTTCCAGAGAGCATAGACGAGGCCAGTGAACTTCTGCAAGGTGAACCCTAAGGAGGGGAAAGGTTCGTCTCCTCTTCACCATCTCCTTTGTCCGGAAGAGACTTCCAAGCCCTGCCGAAGGAGACAGCTGGGCAGTATATGGTTTCTGGTCTTTCTGCCATTCCCCAGAGGAAGGCAGAGCCAGATACTAAGTACACTGCCAGCCCTAGACCCCAGTAATATTATATCCCTATCCTGCCCCAGTAAGTGTCTGCCTGGTCGACACTATAGAGGTCTTGATCTCCAGTTCCAATTTCTCCAAGGATCTCTGGGCAATGTGTGGACATAACTCGAAACCACAGTTAAGGAATGGGCCTCAAGGTGTCCCCAATGCAAACCATGACCAACGAGACCCAAATTAAAGCGCTGCTCTACCCACTCACTCCAATTTTGAATGTGTGTGCCCTTAGCAAGAAGGGGGATAATATCAGACCCCACGGTGACCCTCCAGCAAGCCTTATGATGGGAGAGCTAGAGTTAAACATAATTCACACTGAAATCAACCGTGGAAAGCACACAGAGGTTTTTCAGTTCACAGTGATGCTCGTGAGGATCAAGAGAAGAAAACACATTTAGTGGGATATGCACAGCTATGCACCTGGCTGTGAGCTGGCTCAGGCACTGAAAACTTCCCACCCTGCTGATCTATTTGAACAACCCACCTTACATGCTGATATTATATGAGGCCACTACACAGTCATGTCATGGCTCGGTATGTATATAATATAAGTTATGCTCTAAATAGAGAGAAAGTTAGCATGCACAGTCAGAAACAGCTTGTTTCTCCACATTATGGTAGTTAACTGCGTGCTTATTTTTAAATTGCACTAAATTGCTCTGGAGGCAATGACCTGATGAGGAGAAAACACAGAAGTATCTTAAGCATCCTTTAAGACCACAGTCCGAGTCCCTTCAGAGACTGCACATTCTTCAGTAATGTTTATTCCTCCAAATTGCTGTCTTCCTAGCCACCCACTGGGAAGCCAGGCCCTTGCTTGCTGTGCACCCTTAAAATTCTCTGCACATCTCACTACCCACCTTCCTGTTACTCCTGACAACTTACCCTTTGCTGAAGGTAGGAGATGCAGTTCCTAGCAACCATCTCTGGATGGTGGAATCACTTTCACTTTGAAACGGCCACCAAAACGGAGTAAGACAGCACTCAATACATTTTTGAGTTCTAAATTAGGTGGTAGGCTAAAATGTGCACGGGCCATTCACTCAGGCATTCTTCTCACAGGACAAAGTTTAGCAAGATAAGGGTTCCCACGAGCCTTGGGACCTTGGAGGTCTCAGCAAGCCATTCATTTCAAAGCAAACCATTTCAGAAATAAACACTCTTCTAACTCTAACCACCACCACCAACTGCCAGAAGCTGACGTGAACATTAAACTGGGTTCTTTCTTGACAGGAAGTACCCAGAAGCCTAAGATGCAGAGATTTTCCTGAAATGTGGCTGCTTGCTGAAATATCCACACAGTGAACAACCCCTGTCCAGTCCTTAAAATCCCACCCACTTTCCTAACCGCTTAGGTATCGTCTCCTCTCTCCCTACAGTATAACTGCTAAATGGCAAAAGACAGGTACACAAGTGGCCACCGTGATGGTTTGTATACACTTGGCCCAGGGAGTGGCACTATTTCGAGGTGTGGTCCAGTTGGAGTAGGTGTGTCACTGTGGAAGTGGGCTTTAAGACTTGCCTGGAAGCTACCATGTTCCTGCCTTGACTATAATGGACTGAACCACTAAACCTCTAAGCCAACACCAATTAAATGTCGTCCTTATAAGAGTTGCCTCGTTCATGGTGTCTGCTCACAGCAGGAAAACCCTAACTAAGACATCATCTAGGACCTTCCTCCATCACTCTGGGTCCATTCTGACTCCAATACCTGTGTTCATCATGCCAGCTCTTAAAGTCTATGATGTCACCAGCCCAAGGTTCCTGACACACTGCCCCATGCTCTGCTTGTCCATACGCTGCTTCTTTCCTTCCCTCTTTCTCTTATCACACCTAGCCCTACCTCCAGCATGCTTATGTACATACATGATTGTGCTTCCCCTAAGGATTGCCTCTTCTTGAGAATTATCTGTCTCTCCACAAAAGAAGCGGTGCTGTTGGGGTGCCCTTTATCACATACGTGTCTTGTGGGCTCTGAAGAGTCGGCATTCCCCCCACTCCATCTTCAAATGCCAGAGGCCGCTGAAAATCACCTGTTCCACCCGTACCAGTCTGGGTACCTCTACTACTGCTCTCGGAGCTTGGATTCGTGCAAGAATACATTAAAACGTGTAAGCTTTCACACTTGTAGGAGACATGCAAAACCTGCAGCCAGGGCCCGTGTACTAGAAAGGAATGGAAAGTTTCACAATAAACTGCTGAGACGTAATCCTTCCAGGTGAAGAACTATATACGTCTGGTAAGGAAAGCAGCTTAGGCACGTTAATTCATGTCACTTGTCACATGAGGTACACATGTCAGGGCAATCTCAAAAGCATCCACTGATCATCTCCTGTGACGACAAAGGGTCTCCTTCTCCTCCAGAAGTTCACCTTCCTGATGCTGTGACCCTTTAATACAGTCCCTCCTGGTAGTGACCCCAAACAAAGAATTATTTTGTTGCTACTTTATAACTGTAATTTTGCTACTGTTCTGAATCATAATGTAAATATCTGATATGCAAAATATTTGACCACCAAAGAGTTGTGAACCACAGGTTGAGAACCAGTCTTGTCCCTAAAGACACTGGATCCAAATAAAGGTTGGTGATGGGATCCAAACAGAAAGTACTGGCTTCTCTTGTCTCATTTAGGTACTTTTGTTATGAAATTTAAACATCCCATAAGGAAGGCATTGTAATCTTCATTTCTAACGTAACTGAAGATTAAGAGAAAAGAGAAAGGAGAGGGCTTACTGCTTACAAGTTGTGGACCATTCTGGACCATTGGAAATTGTCAGTCTCAGAATTTTCTTCTAAATATTTGAAAACATACCCCTCCCAAAAAAGGCTTAAACATGCTTCTCCTTCCAAGGACTGTACAGTTCAGAAGAGTTGAAAGAAGCAGCAAGGAGGCTGAGCTAACCCTGCCTTACATCACCCGGAGAGATAAAACCCAACACACCAAGAGCATATCTCTTCAGAGCTATTCCCTTTAAGACTACAATGATCATTCTTACCAGTGGTTTAAAAACTTTTCCTATGTCCCTGATAATTTGTCTGGCCTGCACAATGTTACCCGTTTCTCCCATCCTAAGAGAACCACTTGAAAGTCATCTAAGAAGTGCCACCTGACTGCAAGAGGTAAGACTCTAACGTTTGGTCAAAAGTAGTCATTTTCACTTGGATTTATTGTGCGAATAGATTTATATATACATATACATATACATATACATATACATATACATATACATATACATATACATATACATATACATATACATATACGTGTGTGTGTGTGTGTGTGTGTGTGTGTGTGTGTGTGTGTGTGTGTAGGGGGAACTGTGTGCAACATCCTAGGACCACAAAAAGAAATAAATTAATAGCAGGTGAGGTCAGGACTAAAACCAGATCCTATTTCTGGCCACTGTCCTTCTCCTGCCTCTGGGCTGCACTCATCCACAATCACACTCAGCAAGTCTTTCAGCTCTCCTGTTCCCCTCCAACCACCCTCATTACTGCTGAGGTCCATGGCTGATGATCTCGACACAGCTGATCACCGTCCCATACCTGCTCCCACGCTGCTGCCTCCTCCTTCCACCGAGACACCAGACAGAGGCAATAAACTCCCAAATGAGAATTCTGCTTGTCTCTAGAAGGTTGAATTATCACACACAAAAAAAGAGGCCAGATCTGTCGCAAAGCTCAAGTGTACGTGTATAAAATGCATCCCATTTATTTATAACTAATTGAACTGAGTACCCCTTTCAGATGATGGAAATCTAAGTAAGTGACAAATAACGTACCTTGTCATGGACCCCGAGATAAAGGATCAAATTAGACCTCATAAAACTATGAACTCATGGATCCTGAAATAAACAACCAAATCAAACCTCATAAAACTATGGAAAATGTTTCTCACCATGGAATGATATCAATCATTATCATAGATACTTTATTGCTATTTAAGACATCCGTACTAAGGCAATTTACAGAAGAAAGAGTTTTTTGGGAGTTACAGTCTTAGATAGTTACACTCCATGACCATCATGGGAAGGTGGGCAGGCGGGCGGGTGGGCAGGCAAGGCATCATCCAGGCAGTGGCTGAGAGCTTACATCTTGAGACACCACAGGGAAGCAGAGAATATTAATTAGGCTTTTGAAACCTCAAACCTGACACTGGTGACACACCTCCTGCAACAAGATCACACTTCCCAATCTTTCCAAACATTTCCACCAACTAGAGACCAAGTGTTCAAAATCAATGAGCCTGGGGGTGGGGTGGGATAGAGTGGGGGACATTCTCATTAAAATCACCACAAATGCATACTTGGGCTTAAATTTTGTATGTAGTAAAATAAATAAAGCATTTGCCACCTTAATGAGAGAGATACATTTTAATTAAAAAACGAAATGTATTCACAATCTTTATAACCACCTCCACTCTCTGCTTCTCTCATGTTTTTATGGCCTGAAAGGAAATCTGAGAGCCACAGTCTAGACTCTTTCCCCACTCACCCTCTTGACAGCTACTGATATGTTTTCTGTCTACGTGGGTTTGCATATTCTGAAAACACCACCAAATGGTATGTCCTTTTGTATCTAACTTCTTTTCTGAGAGTGACTTGGCAGTTCGTCTACATGGCAGCCTGCATTGGAGAGCATCTCACCATTTCATAGCTGAGTAACAGTTCATGGTGTAGATGTACCACTCTGTTTAACCATTCACCTATCGGAAAACATCTAAGCTATTTCCAATTTTTGGACTCGTGCACAGTGCCATTTTATGTATTCATTTTCCACTTTCCATCTGAACATTGGATTTTAATTCTTTTATGCATGTAACTGAAGGGGAGGGTTGAACGGGTTGCACTGTATTTTATATTTAGTGAGGAACTGTCAAAGTGTCCTCTACAGCTGCGGCCACGTCTTACAGCCACGTCTGTGCTATTACTGTTGTTTGTTTTGCTTTGCTTCATTTTGTTGAGATAAAGTCTCATATAGCCAAGGCTAGCCATGTGTAGCCAAGGCTGACTCTGACCTCCAAACCTTTGTGTCTCCTCCTCCCAAGTGCTGGGATTACCACTTGGCACCCCTGGCCTCTGTTAAACTACTAACTAGCATTAAACAGCCTGAGGGCCAGTGCGGGCACAGGCAATGGCTGCTCTGAGTCTGTGCTCAGAACTCGTTCTCGGAAGCTTAGACCACCCACACCAGCCCTGCCGACCTGTAGCACTCTACTGCCCTCACTGTGACTGACTCTTTTCACAACACTTTAGGGTCTCTAAAATTATGTCTGTGCACCAAGGAAACGGCATCATGGGGAAAGCATTTGCTATGCAAGCCTGATACCCCCAAAACCACACAAAGGTGGACAGAAGAACGAACTGCAGGAAGTTAGCCTACAACCTCCACACACAAACACCCATGCATGCAATAATACTACAGGTTTTAAAGTTAATTCCTATTAGTTTAGCTGTTAACCATCGATTTGACATCCCTTCCCTCCCCTAGAACAAAAGTCCTCTGTTTATGTCTAGGAGCATCCGCAAATCTTTCTTTACTGGATAAATCCCTTTAAGCAAAAGAAGGCAAAAAAGAGTAGGCCAGAAGAATTCACTCCTGATTCCTTTTCTTCTCTCATAAAGGAAAACAATATGGATGGTAACCGACTCTAAAGACCCAAGAGAGAAAAGGGATGTGGAATATGGCCCCATGTCCACGGAATGAATTAATGATCTCCTTGACCAACTGCTTAGATTTCAATGTGCATTTCAAACTCTGTCTGTCCTTGGCCATACAGACCATCAAACACAGGCTGGCTTGTGTTGTTCCTGCGGTAAAGATAAAGGAGGGTTACTAAAGGTCTTTAGGTAAGTTGGCTGCAGGCTTTGATGCTATTTTCTTCTGTTTTGTTCATCAAATAAAAGCCTCCAAGTACTTTCTCGAAGGTCAATGCAGAAGTCAAGCTCCTCCAGAAGATTCTTCAAGAGCACACTTTACCCTCCAGTCTAAGAATAATCAGACTCTTACCATTTGCATGAGCCAAAGGAACAAAGAGAAAACACAGTTGAACTTCATCCGTCAGAAGGTCTGCTGCCTCTAAAGGCAAGGCTCTGGATGAGGAGGATGCAGAGAGCTCGCTCAGTCACAGGGCTCCCTGGCAGCCCATCCGGAAGCACCACCTGCTAGTACACTAGCTCGACAAGAGCAAAGACCCTGTCCTCCAAGACCACTGCTGACTGACAGTAGGTCAGAGGAAAGCCTGCAAAGAATGCATATTCCACACATTTCTGTGACCTCAGAGGATCCCTCAGAGCTAAGTTTTCAAGGACACAGACAAATAAATATACCCCAGGTGATAAGGAAATAAGTGTGGACAGTAAATCTCTTGGTGAGTCAGGAATGTATGTGCACTGTAGTAAACTCAGGGCACACGATCTCTGCATCTAGAGATGGAGCTTGCTCTGCCTGTGGAGAGAGGAGGTGAAGATGGACTTCACAGGCCCAGTCACAGAGCAACTACTGGCCTCAAGATTATTATTACCAAACTGATTTTTTTCCTCAATCAAAAGAAAGAAAAAAAAAGAAGGAAAAAAGGGGAGGGAAAGAGATAAGGAGGGAGGAAAACAAGGTTATTATAGAAACACAAACTAAGACATTATAAAAAAGAATTTTTTCATATTTTTTGTTGTTCTAGGTTTCTGTGTATGATTGATATATCTAGGGGGGGAAAAGAAAGTTTTCTACATCTTGCTAATTGTACCATGATAAGCTTTCAATATTTACAAGATTAAACTCTGTAAAAATCAAAACACTGGTGGAAAAAATATTTTTTCCCCACAGAAATTTTCCCACAGGAGCCACAAACGATTTCTGGGACTTCTCAAAGATCTGCCAATTGTTGTTATCTAAGGCTGACAATGTTTCTATTGCTGTGAAGTGACGCAAGGACCACAGTAACTCTTATAAAGGAAAGTATTTAATTGGGGCTGGCTTAAAATTCGAGGTTTAGGCCATTATCATCATAGCCGGAAGCGTGGCGATGTGCAGGCAGGCATGGTGCTTCAGAAGTCGCTTAGAGTTCTACATCCGTATAGTCAGGCAGGAGGGAGGGAAGGATGGAGGGACAGAGATATACACGCTAGGGCTGGCTTGAGAATTTGAAACCTCAAGGTCCACCCCCATTGACACACTTCCTGCAACATGGCCACACTTCCTAATTGTGCCTCTCCCTATGAATCTACGGAGGGGCAGTTTTATTCAAACCACTGCAAGGGTTTTAAACAATACTTTTTATAATAATTATTCTTTTTATTCTCCATTCTTCACCTCCTATTCTGGAACTAGAGATGGCAATGCGGGGATGTTCCTCTCTCCCTTCCACTGCTGTGCAGCCTGGACCAAGAATAGAATGGGCAGCTGGAACTCCCTGCTTTCAGTGTATGGAATCATAATCCTTGGCATCAACAGGTTTGCCAAGAGTCTCTGTTTTCTCCTTCCTGGGCTGTTCTGAGATACAAATGTAGCTACAGATGTTACGTGTGACTAAGCAGAGGCTGGACTCAGATTCTGTCTACAGTCTGGACACAATTAACTCAAGGTTGCCTCTGCGTGTCCTCCTTCCCAGGGCTATTCAGATAACTCGCCCAGCATTAGCAAAGTCTTTCACTCAATACCTTCCATGTGACAAGATCAGAGGCCGACACCGAGCTCCCAAAGGTGATGAAGACAGAGGAGCTGCCTCTCAAGTATTTTCCCTCCTGAGACACATGGAAGTTGAAACAGCAACATTATATTATAGAGGATGTAGGCTGGTGAAACTGTTAAGAAATCTCACTGGGACCTTCCTGCAAAAGGTTCAGCTTCAATGTTGAAATGGGAGTGGTATCACAGGGTATGCCTGCCGGCCTTCAGCAGAGGACAGACAGGTAATATTGGCACTGGCACAGTCCCATAGCAGTATCAGAGTCACAAATGGCCACCCTGCACCCTTGGGAGTGTAAGGAACCTCACATAGTCCAGTTTTCATGGTGTGATTTTTTCCCCTTCCTTTTAACATTTAACAGGTAAAATTCCATTAAAAGAAACATTTGGGAGTGCCATTAATAAAAGAGCAAAGTTTTGTTTTGTTTTGCAGTCTGAACGGCCAATCGAGACAATGAAACCTTTATTCTTCCCTTGGTAATGTGTCAGGTGAGGGGTTGACAGGGTGGTGTGTGGTTAATGTATCCTGTTGAGATGCACATGCCAACATCCACTCCTACCACTGTCCATGTCCAGCACAAGGTTGGCTCTGATTCTACTGACATTCCTCAAGGCTCTGTAGAACTGGAGAGCTACAATGGCATCTCACATGTGCAGAGCAGAAAGTCCAACAGCATGAGTCCTGTGAGGGGGAACTATTAGCTCACTCCTGAGACCTCTTCTCCAGCTCAGAAAAGCTGAGTCTGAATCAGGAAGGTTTGGGAATCCATCTGTCCCACTGGGGATGTTATTCTTCCCTTACTGTCATGGGCTAGAGTGTGCCATGTGTGCTCCTTCAGAAACAGCACTGACTCTTAAGGTACTAGTGTTAAGGATGACTGAGATGGCACCAGCTGCTGACAGGTTGCCTTTTCAGTCACTAAAACACCTCCCTTTGCCATCTGTAATTGAAGGTTTCAAATAAAACACTCCAGGGGAAAAGAGACAAAAATGAAAGGGAATTCCACTGAGACTCAAATGTCAGCTTCCTCAGGGGACCATCTATGAAGGTGAGTATTTGGAAGCACGTGAAGGCAGAAGAGAGAAGAGAAAACACAAAGGCAAGAAACCAGAAAGGAAAAGGATAAACGGAAAAGGCATACACAGGAACATGCCCCCCACATGCTCTCTCTCCTCCCTCTCTCTCTCTCTCTCTCTCTCTCTCTCACACACACACACACACACACACACACACACACACACCAAAGCCTGTGAAATACTTAAACTAAAGAGAATGGAATAAGGACTAGAAAGAGAATTTGTAAACTGACTGTTACCTAAGATCAATTTTGTGTTATTAACAAAAACCAATATCCTCAAAGACGATATACTGCCAGCTGACAGGGCAAAAGGCCACAATGAGCATGTAAGTCTGCAATGGCCAAGAACATGGTGTGCCATCCCTAGAATGGTGCAGTATGTAACACTTATGGCCTGCCATGCATCACACACAGCAACAGGTACCCCTAAAGGTTATCACACTAAAATACCTACTAGTTCCGTGACGATTCAAGAATACCACAACAAAGCAGAGGCGTAGACAATCCTAACTCCAGAGCTGTCTTCAGAGCCGTAGGACCCTGACAGTCACAGGGACCTGTCCCAGGGAAGGGCGGGCTCCACACATGATTTAATACTCCATTGCTTTATTAAAATGCATAACGGTTTCTGAGCCAGTGGCTCTGCAGATACTCTCTGCCCTTGCCTCGAATTCTGAAGCGGGTCCTGACTAATTTGAAAGTGCATTTGTCTCTGGTTGGGCCCATTTCTAAGCAATCCATGCACTAAAGATATCATAGCGCTTAAAAGAGCCGAACAGGAAGGCACAGAGGCAGAGATAACAATGAGCAGTTTAAGAATGGATAATCACGCACACAAAAGCCACACTGTCCCCCTCCCGGAAAAGGCTGGAGTTCAGCAGGCATTTGGGGCCCGTTTCAGACTCATTATTTGTCCTTGACTGAAAGGCACGATGTAAAGTCACATTTTGTGTGAACCAGTTCACTCCTCTTCAAATGAAAGAAAATTGAAAAATAAATAAAAAAGTAAGAAAGGTCAAATCGACTTCCTAGGGAACAATAGAATGCAGCCTAGAGAAAAAAATAGTTTACTCAACTTTTCAATGATACCAAAAGGACCTTTTGACACTTCTTGGCAAAGACATGACAGTACTTTTAATGCTAGAAGGAAAAAAATGGTCTTCTCTGAGAAAACTTGAGAAGGGAGACCTTGACGATGAGCTTATGCAAAAATCACATGTCCCTTGCTATGAACCTTGATCTTCCTTCCATGTAAAAGGGAAAAAGAAATAAAACCCTAACGGTAAAGAAAATACAATACTCTAAAAATACCCAGAGGTGTGTATCTCTATTCTGGGCTTGGCGCTCAGACATTCCTTCTGGTGCGCCTGCCCTTTTGAATGAGTGATCTCTCCAAACAAAGGCAGGGGCTGAAGACAAAGAGAGCATCACTTGAGGCAGACATACATCGTACAAAACCACAAATGTCACCAGCGCCTCAACTTCCTAGCCAGAGAAAAGAAAGTGACTCAGGATCAGAAGGGCCTCTGATATTTCCTCCCCGGGAGATGTCCACAGGCCTCTCTTTTCTTTTCACCCATCTGCTTTATTTAAGCTCATTTTTGTTATTTTGCAATTAACGGCTGTGAGCCCACGACACAGTGAGAACCAGGAAAGTATGGGAGAGTACTGGAGGCTGGATGGACTACAGAAACCGGCTTCCGAGTCAATGGTGTCTTCCTTTGTTACCTGATACCTCTGACTTCCTGGGGGTCCCAGAACATACTTCTCAGGCCCTACCTTAAAACAAAAACAAAAACAAAAACAAAAACAAAAACAAAAGCAAACAGAAATAGTCACACCTCTCTGATGGAATTCCTCATTCCTTTTCACATTACTCTCCAGTTTTTTTCCTGAATCCTTAATTATCTTCAGCAAATGCCTTTAAAACCTAGGCAGTACTTTGACACCAAAGCCATCTGTGTCTTGTTCTACAAAGCACTTCCCTTGGTTAACCGTCATATCTGCTTATGTCTTCATGCTCTATGTGCCTTACTTTTCATGAGATCTATCAATTAAGGCTTGGTAGAGGCTGAGTTAACAGTATCTGTCCACAGAAAGACTTGTCCCCTCTGCTAGACCACTCACTGAAGAGTGGGCACTGGGTTATCAGTGACTGAGCTGGACCTGGCATTCCCGAAGCTTCCGTCATTGACCATTTATCTTTAGCGGTTGGGCTTGATGGTACATGCCTATAATCACAGCACTTTTAAGACAGAGGCAGGAGGATCAGGTACTCAAGGCAATCGTCATCTACAGAGAAGTTTGAGGCAGCCTTTCATTTAAAAAGAGAACGAGCAAAAGGAATTGAAAGAAGAACCACCGGCCTCAGAATTTTGAGGATGACGTCAGAACCCTCGATTTTCTGATTCAAAGGATCCAGGCACTGGGAACATTCCGGAGCTTTCTCCGTTTACAATTACATCACTTTTCTAAATGGAGAGATGCCTCGTGTTTCTAAAGCCTGAAATCTTGCCTCAGAGTCACTAAGAACTTCTTACTATTCATGATGGCCCCTACCTGTCCACACCTCTAGAGACCACTGTGCCCAGACCTTGAACATTAAGTAGCAACACCGGGTCAGATATCCTGCGGCTCTGCTCTGTCACCACAGTCTGCATGACATTGTCTTGCTCTTGAGAAAAGCCAAGTGTTCCTTATTGGGGGATTCTATCAGCTTCTCTGCCGACCTCAGTCTTCTGCCTCCCACCATGCACCTGGGGAAGGCCAAGGAAATGACATGGAGAGGTCTGTCCTTGATAGAGAGCCTCGGGTAGATAAAAGCAGTCAGGCCAGGAACCAGTCAGTTCAGTGAGACTTAATGACCTGTCCGATTCCTCCCCTCACACCACTTTACCACCAAGAACCAAAGCAGCCGGGGCTGTCCTTCATTAAGGCTCACGCATTCCTGGAGTTGAACTTATTTACGGCACAAGCTTTGTGGCTGATTCAAAGGCATTATCGTTGTTCTTGACGGTGGCGGTGGTGCGACTGTCTTCATCTGAATGCCAACTTTCTACATCTGAATCCCTTCAGTCCTCAGGAAGATTCCTGGGCAACATGACCAGCTCATGGGATGGAATCTGTCAGCTTCTCTGCATAAAGCAGGAATCTCAATGAGAGATGCGATACTAAACACCAGGGTACCCAGGATGGAAATATCAGCTTCCCCCAAACAACTCACACACTGGAAGCTTCATACCACACTTTCTTGTTCTCTTGGTTATCCAGGAGTAATTCCCTCTAATTAGTCTCCAGTTCCTGTGCTCACTTCACCTCTTTGATCCAACGAGCTTAGATTCTCCTCCCCCAGGCCAATGCTTCCTCACCACCGTGGATGTCAGACCCTTCCTAGGGGATCTATGCCTTGTACTCTTCCACTCTCTTGTCTCATTGCTGGGTCATATTCAGAAAACACTTCCCCTTTGTCTCTTTGGACAGTCTCTTCCAAGATCAGAGGTTCACTCCTAATCATAGGTGCCACTCTTAAGGCGTGGCTACCCCCACCCATCCCCACCTACGGATCTTCTAGTCTCTGAGCTGCCTTCTGCCTTCTAAGTCTTTCTTTCTGGCCTGTTCCATACAGATTTCAAACAAAATTGCTCCCTCTCTCCCAATCCGTGTGTGTGTGTGTGTGTGTGTGTGTGTGTGTGTGTGTGTGTGTGTGTGTGTGTGTGGTGTGGTGTTGTTGTTGTTGTCTGAATGTATGTGCAGATATGCACTATGAAGGTATCAAGTATCCCCCTGTACCACCCTTCTACCATATTTTTGGCCCATGCTGCCCTGCTCAGTTCTGTATTTGCACTGAAGGTCTGACCTCAGGCACTCATGCTTGGACAGCAAACATTGTTCCCACTGAACCATCTCCCTAAACTTAAAACTTTTTTCTACATTCTTCTGATTCCCTTTTATCTACATGTCCCCCAGCTTTACTGTGCATGCTGCTTAATTAACACTGCAACAGAACCACAGGCAACATAAGGAAAAAGGAAAAGAAAGGATTTCTATTCAGGCTCAAGAATATCATGCAAACAGTCACAAAATGGTTTAATTGGACATTTGCAATGACTGAACTACACCGGGCATATACTAGCAAAGTTAGTGAGAAAAATGAGATATTGATTCTTCTTTAAGGATTCTTTTTTTAAGAAATGAAATGTCAGTTCTTTTTAAAGTCTCAAAAAAAATGCATGACTGTCCAAACAAATATTTGAATTAGCGAAGGCATCACGAAGGCCAACATCATGACAGCCTGAAATGTGTCTTTAAAAAAAAAACAAAAAAAACCTTCAACAGGCTGATTTTACTCAGGCTCCTGCTGCACATGTCCTAAAGGATTTTTCCTCAGTGCCACAGAGAGATGTAGGAACTGTCACTGCACATTTCGTGTTGCTTTTCTTGCTTGGTCCCAAGAAAATCTCTTCTGAACAGCATAGCTTCTTTCTATCAGGTGTCATGATGAGGCACTGGGCAGAGAGGCAAGACAGAGGTCCTCACTTCCTCTGTCCTCCTCACTTCTCTGTACTCAAAGGTCCGGGTTTCCCACCATCACAGCCTGTACCACACATTATGATTCACAAGCTTTGGAGACTGACTACCTCACTCCACACTCACACTAAGCAGCCAATCTCTGAAAGCCAATGTCTGTAAATAAATCTGTGTACTCTGGCTTGAGGGAGCTGGGCAATGCAAGACCATGATATATAAGGTATACATTACCCTGGGGTGACTAATCTGGGGGAGAAAAAATACCTCCAAAAACAGAATGCTTCATTGCTGTGTAAGGTCTCACCTCATATTGAAAAATCTAAGACTGAGAGAGAGACAAAAAGGAGTCCCCGGTTTACTAAGAATCACCCATGGGTTGTGTGAACCAGGTTGAGGCAATCACTCTCTTTGAATCTGTTTCCTACCTATAAAATGTGGCAATAATAATTCTATTGTCAGCTTTTTCTTGTTATGTAAATTAAGATAGCATATGCGTAGTGCTAGAGAGATAACATGGTGGTTAGGAGCACTAATTGATCTCCCAGAGGACCTGGGTTTGGTTTTCAGCACCCAAGGAGACTGACAATCACCTATAACTGTAGTGCTGGAGGATCCAAAGCCCTCTTCTGGTCTCCATGAATACCAGACGTGCACACATCACACCGACACATGATTAGGCAAAATACTCAAACACATAAAATCACGTAAGGAGTGTGATGCAGACAGTAAATGCAGCACACAGTAAGAGGTCAAACCCTGTCAATATGTAGAGGAAGCAGCTGGAATACACTCATTACATCTCTCAGATCCTTACCTGACCAGAGGCCCTCACTTCCTCGGTCCTCCTCCCTTCTCTGGCCTCACAGGTCTGGGCTCCCCAAGCACCACGCCCCACACAGTACGATTCCCATCTATGGAGAATGACCACCTCATTCCCCACACACACTAACAAAGTTCATATAGGGAGAGCAAACTGGGTTCCATTTTTCTATGAAGGAAAGACTGGTTTCTCAGTCAATACCATCTCAGGCTCACCTAGAAATGTGATGTATTTCACAGTATTCTAGGGAGTAAAAGGTGCACAGCATGCCCCCTCCTCTTTATTTATTAACTATACATTGTTTTTTGTTCTTCACTTTGTGAAATTCAATCTTGTAAAGAACATGTAATATTAGTATCTCCGCATGGAAGAGGCATCAAAAGCATAAAACAAATTATACTAAAGAAGGAGCAACATGCATAGCTTGCTGGTATCATAGAAACTGAAAGCCAAGTTCTACTACCCAAGAACAGCCTAGCCATGGAGTGAATGAGTATCAAACGTTTAAGTCTTTTCATATATCCCAGTACATTAACAGAAGAAAAAGCATGGGTATAGACAGAGGCTTTAAAAGCTCCTCAAGTATGTCTGTTGTACATACATGAGTATGTGTGTGAACATGTATGTGTGTTTGCACATGTGTGCCATGTGTTTGCATGTGCATGCACGTGCACACACACACACACACACACACACACACACACACACTGAACATATATAACAGCCAGCCTACAGATCAAACTTGACCATACAAATTAATGAATAGAGCAAATGCACTATATATACACATGGAATATTCTTGAACAATAAGGAAATATGAGATACCCATCATTAATGACAACTTGAAAGGAACTAGGAAGAAAAAATTAAATGAAGTAAGCAAGACCCAGGAAGGCAAACATCACATGATTTCACTCCTGTGGAATCCAAAATAGCTAATCTCTGAGAAATAGAGAACAAAGCAGTGGCCAGCAGAGGCTGGGAAGGAGTAGAGAAAGGAGCAAACTGCTTGACGAGTACAAAGTCACAACTAGTTGGGGGGGGGGGTTTCAGGGGATCCATTCTCATGTTCTGTTGCAGAGAAGGGAATTATACTTAACACTATATAGTACTTGCTATGTTTCAAAAGGACTTAGAAGACAGCATTCCAAGTGTTCTCATCACAAAGAATGAGAAATGCACAAGATAATGGATAAATCAGAAATCCCAGTTTAATCACTACAGTTTATAGCTACACCAAAAACCACTATGCCCTATAAATATGTATCACTAATATAAGTACACTACATATTTAAAAATAGTTTTCCCTACACAGAAAACCCATTAAAAGTATCAGCTCTAATTCCCTATTTTAACTAAAAAAATCCTAATTTAAAATATATTTAAAAGCATATCCACTGTAATCAGAAGCAAGATAGAGATGTTTGGCATTACTTCACCATCAGAACACAGCAATGGGCTGAAGGTCCTACTATCTGGCAAGAAAGTCATCAAACAAGAGATAAAAACAGCATAAATGACCTAGCACAGTGGTTTTCAACCTTCTTAATGCTGTGACCCTTTAATTCAGTTCTCCATATGGTGATGACCCTGCCAACCATAAAATCACATATTCTAATTTTGCTACAGCTATGTATCTGACATGCAGGATACCTGATATGTGAACCCTGTGAAAGGACCATCCAACTCTCTAGGTTGAGAACCTTTGAGCAAGCAAATCAAGGTTTCAGAGATACGACACCAGCATAGCCAAAAACTTTTCAGTACAATAATTAAAGTGAAGATAAAATGAAAGCTTAACCCAGAGAGAAAGAGAGAGAGCAAGAGAGAGGGCACGCGTGCACAAAAGTGAGAGAGAAAGAGAGAGAGAGCGAGTGAGAGAGAGAGAGAGAGCACACAGGCACAAAAGAGTGCGAGAGCTCAGTATTCCCTAACAAGCAGTGAAATAAATAAGATCATAAAATAACAACTTTATGAGACAGGGTATGTCCTGAACTAAGCATCAGACATATAAGCTAAAAGACATGTTTTGTTTTTCCAAAACTGAAATGCAGAGACTCACTGACAATGAAATTGCTAACACCACAAAAAAAAAAAAGAAAAATGT
Organism: Rattus rattus; assembly: GCF_011064425.1. Taxonomy (NCBI): domain Eukaryota; kingdom Metazoa; phylum Chordata; class Mammalia; order Rodentia; family Muridae; genus Rattus; species Rattus rattus. Next base: position 28,542,144 of record NC_046155.1, read on the forward strand.
AAGTCAAAAATTAGAAAATAGTGTATGATGACATATTATTCGTGTTATATCGGTAAGAAAAGGGTAGCTGTTATTTAATGGTGCTAAGAAAACCGACATTTAGTGAAGGAAAGAAAACCTAGATTCATACTTTGCATTATACATGAAAATAAATTCTACAGGGAAAAGGCAAATGTCAAGGGAAAATTATAAAAATATGTTAAGAAAACACTGGAGGATATATCTCTTGGTATTAAAATAAAGAAAACATTCTTAAATAAGGTAAAAGTCCACAAGTAATAAAAGTGATTGATGAATATGACTACCAAAAAAATTAAAGCTTTTACACATCAGAGAGAAGATTCTACCTCATAAGACTGGCACGTTGGTTCAAGATTGCCCTGCTCAGAAAGGTGTGCAAAACGAACCAATGTCATCAGTGCCCTGTCCCTTTTCATCTAGGATGTGGGCTTCAGACTGCAAAATGGAGAGCTGATTCGGAAGGGGAAAGGATGCTGCACAGGTCCCATAGTCCCGGCACAGATGAATACTGGGTCCCCAGCAACACTAGAGCAATGGTTCTCAGACTTCCTAAGGCTGCGACCCTTTAATACAGTTCCTCATGTTGGGGTGACCCCCAACTATAAATTATTTTCATTGCCACTTCATAACTCTTCACTTTGCAACTGTTACGAGTTATAATGTAAATACTTTTGGAGACAGATGCTTTCCAAAGAGGTTGCAAACCACGGGTTGAGAACTGCTGCTCTAGCTCGTTGTAGATATTAACGAAAGACAACCGGCCATTACCCGGGACATACTAGAAAGGCCAGGACATTAAACCTGAACACCCCCTCAGGATTCAGAAAGGGAAGAAGAAATTGCATTTTTGAATAGTACATAAGGTCAACATATCTCACCCCATTCCTGCTCAAAATGGGGGAGCTTGGCTAGTTTTTTCTGGGTATTTACTTTGTTCACAGACTTCACAAACTAGCCCTTCACGGATACATAGCTCTGGACCTTTTCTCTGGTACTCCCTGACTCACCCCTGCCTAGGTCCTTGTGGTGCCACCAACTAAGCCCAAGCAGAAATATGAATAGCAGTGACCTCAAACAAAGGATGATTCAAGGACAAACGGAATGGGTTATGTTTTTTTTTAAAAAAAAATACTATGGTATTTATTTTATTTTCACACATTGTGTAAGTCATTCAGTTTTTATTTTTCCTCTTTTGAGTCTTTTTATACCAACATTAAAACAGGCAAAGTGAGAAATTTTCTGTCGTTTTTCAAGATTAATATCAAGCTTGTTTGTTTTATACAAATTCCCAAGTCTTCTGTCTTAATATACTAAATAGCATGCATGTCATGTTCTACCAATTAATAAACAGGCTTACTAAATAGAGAGCTCTGATCTAGCCACGTTTAGTTCCTTCAGGACAGAAATAAAAGTAGAAAAATCCAAATGCTTCTAAAACGACAAACCAGTGTGATATTAATTAACTCAACTGACAAGCACAGAAGACGGTTGTGGAAAGGTCTGTTGAAGATGCCTGGGTCTGTGTGCACTATATGCATACATAGCATCTTTTAAAAATTCTACATGCAGTGTATCTAGCCAGAGTTGGTGTCAGAGAGCTCTCATTTCAATTAGAAAGGGCAAGAGAAACAAAGACTTAAAACGCTAGACTTCTAAAAATAAGATTAAAAAACTTGTCAAGAAACATTTATGCCACACTGAAACCTACAATACTCCCTGGGGGGCAAAAACAGTTGTCTAAACATACCTGTAATTCTGTCTTCTTTCAGAATCTCATTAAAATGAGCAAATCTTAGAAGCAATCCCCAACCCCCTGCCCCTCAAGGAAGTTAGAAAGAGAAATTTCACACACTGTTGTAAACTAGAATTCCTAGAAAGAAGATGTGTCTGCAAAAAACTGATTTGCTGATTCTAACACCCCTGTGGAGTCACTGAAACCTGCAGGTCCAGAAGATCACTACAGTATCTTGACTAACTTTAACTCCTTGAATAGCCATTCCTAACCCACCTCTGTCTCAGAACTAACATCTTGTGACAAACATATTAAAAACCCTTTGAAAACAACTGACTCAGCAAACTCCTTGACCAACTCCAAAACCAAGAATGCTACCAGATAGCATCTGAGACTGAGAGAAAATCTTCCTCATTTTGCTGTAACCACCTCTAACCAGGTACCCACCAATATATTTTAGATGTACCTCAGTGTATGGCTTTGTTCTGTACAGAACATCGTTTAATTGCTTCTACATTGGTGCATGGAACTCAGTTGAGGATAATCTAAATCTGTATTCCTAACCCACAGATACTCTAAATGGCTCCAGAATGAACAACTGCTTATTTCCTTTAAGGTGAGAGCTGGTTTTGTTATTGTTGTTGTTGTTGTTGTTGGAGGTGGTGGTAGTAGTGGGTTTTTTCTTCACCCTATGAATGTTAAGTCATTTCTGTTTAATAACATATGGACCATAACTTTAAGTTTCAAAATTCCTTTGTCCATCCTACTCTTATGATACTAGTGTTTGTCTCTACAAATGTGACTTCAGCAGCACCTGTAAAAATACCAAGTCTGGGGCTGGAGAGGTGACTCAGTGGTCTAGATCATTGACTGCTCTTTCACAGGTCCTGAGTTCAATGCCCAGCAACCACAGGGTGGCTCACAACCATATATAAGTGATTCAATGTCCTCTTCTGCAATATCTGAAGACAGCTACAGTATACTCACACACATACAATAAATGAAATAATAAAAAATTTAGAAATACCAAGTCTTCCCTCCAAAGGATCAGGGGAGGCATTTAAAAGAGATGGAAACATTTGTTTCTTCCACTTTTTTTTGCTGTAGTGCCATGAGAAACACTCCCAGAGGCCTAGCTCTCCAGTGCGCATCTCCAGAAACCCAGGAGGCACTTTGGTGGGAAGTAGCACCAGCCTATGGGCACCTGGGCAGAGAGAGCTTCCTGTTCCACAATTCTGAACCCCTAGCCTCCAGTGAGCTTTGCCATTGCTCAGTGGGATGCAATCAGACATCTCCACGCCAGATGGACATTTTCTGTACAAAGCCATGTCGGACAACCCAAAGAGAAATTCCTCGGCACAGCAAAAGGTAGCAAGTGGTCAAACTTAAAATGCAATAAAGCCAAGGGTAGAGGACAGAATTGGAGGACAATGAAAATACCTTGTCACGGAAAACAGCGGAAGCATGAAGATGCAAATAAAGAGTGAGGATCAAAGAGCAAGAGATGGTTGATCCCAGAGTACTCCACAGCATGAATACGGGGGTAACCTCTGCAGGTTTTAAAAGACAAAGATTATTAAACAATTTCTCAATATTCAAGAGTCATTATTCTTCATAAAAGATAATAGAAAACATTGGAAAAATAAGCCGTCAGAGACAACTGTGCCGCTTATGTTTCCGTAAAGTTATTCTAATTTCCTTAGGTATGTATTGAGCATGTGTGTGTATGTATATGAGTATGTATGTATTAGGTATATATGTAATGTTTATTTATGTATTGTATATGTAGGTATGTACTGTGTATATATGCATTATTGTGTGTGTACTGTGTATGTACTATGTATATGTATATATTGTATATATGCTTATATGTATTATGTATGTATTGTGCATTTATTATATTTATTTTGTATGTATGTATATGTACTATATATTATGTATTGTGTATATACGTCTATATATGTGAGTGTGTATGTATTATGTATACATGTATTGTGTACATATCTATATATGTATTGTGTATGTATGTGTATGTATGTGCTGTGTATTACTTGTACATATGCATTGTGTATGTGTGTATGTATATATAATGTGTATATATTCTATAATTAAAGTCCCCTTGGACCCATTATCCTCTCTTAGTCTCCTTTCATTCTCCCAAGTCCCCCTCCTACAATCAGGTCTTTCTGTGTGCTTCACTGGAGTTTTTTGCATGAGCATGGGTGGGTGGGTGTCACTACCTGAGTGGGAGCAACATGGCAGTGCCTATGCCACTAAGGATTTTAAAAGAGGTAGCCAGCCTGTCTCTTTTCAGCATAACATACTAGCATGTCCACAGCCACCAACCATCACATCACTCCTAAAAAATGTACTCAAATAAACATGCCAACTAAAAGAGAAATTATTCAAAATGAAGAATAAAAATAAAGTGTTATTGTAAAAGGACAAACTGTAAGCACAGATTCAGAAATAGAGAAGTTCTAATTAAAATTTAATGCCATTAATAAGGCTTTAAAATCCTAAGCAAAAATTTTAAAATTGTTTTTAATTAAAAATGTAAAATATAGTGGAAATAGTAACTTTTATATTGTAATAAAAACCTATTCCTAATATTCTGTTGAAAGGGTGTTATATAGAATTCCTAAGATTCTACTTGTGGCCTTTACAATTAGACAAAAACAAGCTGTACAATTATTTAATTGAAAAACTAATCATAACCCCAAATCAGATTTTGCATCTCCCAAGTTACAAAGGAGGAAAGAGGCAAAGAAACACTGCACGTGGGCAAACAAAGAGTTAACGTAGTAAGGAAGCGTTTGAACAGTGAGCTTCACAAACTTATTTTCTGTGTAATTTTTTTTCGGAGCTGGGGACCGAACTCAGGGCCTTGTGCTTTCTAGGCAAGCGCTCTACCACTGAGCTAAATCCCCAACCCCTCAGTGTTTGTTTTGTTTGTTTTATTTTGTTTTGTTTTTCTGTGTATTGTTCTGCCTTTTACAAGTTGTATAAAATGACCAGGTATAATCTGTAAAACCAGAAACAAAGTCAAGGACGTCTGAGAAAACCTTAAGGCTCTAAGACCAAGAGTAGCCTGGGGCAGTCCCCGAAGCCTCTGTTAGTTATTCACTGCGGGCTGCACACCTCTGCACTCAGAGCAGAGAAACTCAAGCAACCCGGAGAGAGACATTTCTCTGGGTGCTACAAACTTGGTTTTCACTTCCACCGTGTGTGCCACACATGTATACCATGCCTACTCCACTTCTCCCCACAATGCAGACTCGAAGAATAAATCCATGCCAAACATGTACGAAATAGCAACAGTGGGGGTGGGAGGCTGAGAGCCACATATGATGTAACGGCCTTGTCTTACATGTGAAGAACTAGGGCCTAGAAAAGCAACGGGATCATTCATGGCCAGCCAATAGAGTTAGTTCAATAAATGTACATGATTAGCAGAAATGCTATAAAACACAGGGTTTTATGAAGCCTTGGGGGCTTTGAATATGGCTCCGTTAAAAAAAGAGAGAGAAAGAAAAAAAAGAAAAAAAGAAACAGCCAGTTGCATATGTAAGGAGCTTGCAGAGCAGGGTAGATTTCTCAGACACTGGCTTGTTCTAATGCTGCCCTAAACATCACAGTTGGAGGAATTAATTGGCTACTTTGTCTTCCAGATTTTGAGACTTACAGATGCTCCTTAGGGTCCTGTTAAGCCTCAAGGCCTCAAATGAGGGTCGCCTTGTGGTGCCAGAGCTCTTGGATCAGCTCCTCAGACAACAAAGAACCAGAGGCTCAGAAAAGATCAAGACGGAAGAGGAAACAAGCATCTACATGTAGAAATCACGCTAGGCTGAGGAGCACATGACCCCGTGTATATACCAGAGACCCTGTTTCAGGATTTGGAAAAATCTAAGGACACTTTCGTAGCCACTTGCTTTCTTGAAAATGTCAAGGTATCAGTCGAATGCTAGGCCTATAATTTAATCTTTTTCTTTATAGAGCTTCAAAAAGGGTTGTTTGGTATTCTTTCTCACTATATGCATCCTCCAGTTTGAGTCAAAAAGTACCTTACAAAGGAAAGTATATATGTGGAGGGGTAGTGCTCCCTCCCTCCTCCTCCTCTTCCTCCTTCCCTTCCTCCTCCTTCTCTTTCTCCTCCTCTTCCTCTTCCTCCTGTCTGTAACTGCATGCTTACCTGAATATTAAGCCAATACATTTTGCCAAAAGCTCTTTTACAACTTTTTGCTATTTTGCCAAAGTTCTTTTCCCAAAGATTTGGAAATCATTCGAAAATATTACTGTAGATTTTAAAGGGAGAAAAAATTAACTCCAAGGACCCGAGTTATGCTTGATGTCCAACTCTGGAAATTTCAGTCTCAAGTGGAAGTTTGTGCATGTCAGCCTTCATCACCATCAGCGTCCAGGAAAGACCAAAAACACACGGCACCAAAGCCATTTTACTGTACTCAACTTGTCCCAGTATACATCTCCATAATTAAGGCACTCACGTAATTCCAAAAGTCTGGATCTCTAGAGACCCCCGCCTTAATTGTTTCCTCAGAAACTCAAAAGATAAACCTTCTAAACATAGAACATTGTTGTTATTAATAGTATGAGCGTGTGTGCAAATGTGTGCGAGGGCAGGGGGTTGCTGTGAGGAAACAGCCTTTGAGAGTCCATTCTCTCCTACTGTGGTTTTAGGTATAAGCCAGGTCCATCAGGCTTTGGTGACAAGGGCTTCTACCTGCTTAGTCATCACACCAACCTCTAAAGATAATGAGATCTAATGGTTAATATAGTATCTTCTTTTTTTTTTTTAAATACTTACAGGTTCTTCAAATGGCCAACCTCTTTATAGATGGGTTCCTAAATGATCTGTTCTGCACTGACTCTTCTTGTAGGCCTAATGATTTAGTGGCTAATGATTCAAGAGCTCTGTACAAGGGAAGACTAATGAGCAAAATAAGAAATAGTCACTAAAAGATTTTGTTTGTTAAATACAATCCCTCAAGTATCTATATCCCCAGGCACAGTACCGGCTTTCTACTAGAACGAAAAGACCCCCGAGGGTCGTGGGAAGGATGTAGCGTGTGGAAAGGAAGCATATTGTACACGCTATTGAGGTGAAAGACTACTGGTAGAGTTTTTAATTTTCCCTAGATATTCACAGTTATACTCCAGAGACAGTAAACAACACCTAGATATTTAAATAAATAAATGCATAAGCTATCAATTACGTCACTCACTGCAACTAAGTCTCCAGTTGTTTACAGAAGAGCCTGTCAAAGACAGAAAGGGGCTTGCCAACACAATGGTATGGTTGAGCCATTCTGTGTTATGTGCGCTGTGTTAGCATTCAGAAGCATGCACATGGACGAGCACAGGAAAACATAGCCTTGATCATTACTCTTCCCTTTTACACCTGGGATCTTTTTTCTTTCTTTAAAATTCACTTATGGTTTTTATGCTGTGCCCAATGTTATGCAAAGAGATCTGCAAGGGCTTTCCATTTCAAAGCATGCTAATACACCAAGAGCTCCCACACGGAATGAGTAATTGTTACAGAGCGTCTGTTGAATTTCAAAGGGGAGACAACGCATCATTTGGGAGACAAGGACTTCAAGTCCTACAGCTATGCTTCTCAGGGAACAGACATGCACAGTATCTGTTAGGGAACCACCAGGCCAGGTCCATATGTACAGGGAAATCAGTCACGGTAGAATACTAAGATTTTCCAGGTTCAGGGATTCTCCTACCTGTCTGTCCTTCACACGAACATGTATGCACCCACAAGCATACATGCATGCACACAAGAAGGCGCAAGCCTCACATTTTCCAAAATAAATAGGAATTTACTGAAGTTATCATATATGATCCTGTGAGAACACCAAGGATCGTGATGCAATGAATGGAATACCAAGGCACATCCCAAAAGCCAAACCAGCCACCTGCTCTTTAATGAGGTACAAACTAACTGGAACTGAATAATGCCTGGATAAGAGCTGTCATTAAAATCACAACAATATTCACCACACTATCTTGGGTCTAGACACTGACTTCTAAAAGGTTAAGAAACTGGAACACTATGCAGTGACAGAAGCCACCAGCCCTGCCTCTGTGGAGCTCTTACAACACATATCTACTCCTAGAATTAAGGACATCAGAGAGGAAAGTTTTCCATTTTTCATTCTCTTTGGCACCCACGATTCCTAGTTTGCCATTTTTACTCTTTGGGGCAAAATTACAAAAAGTGATCTCTCCTTTCAAAAGTATCTTTTGAAAAGTCGGCCTTGAACCCTCATAAAGGCCACAAGACCTCATCCATAACAAACCAAAAATCAAGCAATATGGTAGCTAGAAATACTCTATCAGAAGCCTTAGAAACATCCTGTGCCACACTGGGGCAACACTTAGCATTCAGCCACCTGGAAGATCCCACCACTGCTCAGCACTAAGAAAAGCAGGGCAAAAAAGGCAGCCCTCCTCTGTGGACTTTCCTCCCCTCAAGTTCCCACTTTGTCTAAGGGTTTTTTCCTCTTGTGATGTAGGAGTCTTCCACCAGGTTCCATATCGTCTCAGAGCTCATCTTGATGAGATCATCTACAACTGACCATTTTCTCTGCATGAGCTCATTCACAAATATTCTAAAGAGAGTCACTCCGTGTTATTTACAGTCATGGGAAGACTTGAACATGTGTTCAGAAGACCAGGCTATGAAGTGGAACCGATAGTCACCCCTTGTTTTAGTGTGGTAGACTGATCCATTCTCTAATGATAAATGAGTCTCCTTGTCTTCAGGCCACTGGTAATGAGGAATAATGAGTTGATCTGTGGAAGGTGAGTAAGGTTTCCTGTAAAAAGTTCCAAGGCAACTTAAAGAGCCATTATTGAGCCATCAGCATTTGGCTCTCATGTATGAAATGCAGTCGTTGTAAATAAAACATGACATTGTTCCCTCTTTACAATTTGCTGCTAAGTCTAGCCAAGCATGAACTCCTGTTTTATGACATCCTGCTTATCACAGAGATTTCTATGCACGACAGAGGGTTGGCTTTCCAGAGCACTGTTATTTTTTTTCCCTCTGTTCTGTCATTGTGCCTTGGTGGTGATGGTTCAGTTTCTTTTTTCTACATAAGTAGGATGAATTAAAAAGCAGAACTTGTGATCCATGTTCATCATTTTATAGTTCCCTCACAGCCCCAAAGAGAACTGAAAGCTCAAATTAGCAGTAAAACAGCTCTTATATAAAACCATGTGTTACAGCCATAGAGACTGATGTGTGCATTTATAATGCTTTTTTTGCTAGTGTTTATTATTTTTTTAAGAATACTGGCCCCGAAAGTATGAATGTATTTCCCCTTTGGGGTACAAAAGTAGCTGCCAATCACAAATTGGAAACCAGCCTGGTAATTTGCAATTGCCGCACACCTGTTCCTTAAGTACCCACCAACCGATTCCCATCCCACAGCCGAGACGGAGATCCATTCATCTGCCATGATAAAGTATGATCACTACAGCTGGGCTAGGAACATTCATCTTAACCCGAGATGGATGCATGAGGCTTTGGAAACTACTCCACAAACCCCCACTGCAAATCCAAATTACCTGGGGACTTGTTTATGTGTTCTAACCGCCCAGCTTTTCAGATTGGCTCTGGACTCAGATAATCTTAAAGCATGGGTTTTTGAAGGGGTATTCAGAGGTCATTCTAAAGGACTCATCGGCTACCATACTTCAGTCCTCAAAATTCCTGGGACAGTCACAATGCACAGCCACAAACAGAAACCTCTACTTTGGGGGGGAGGGATGCTATTACCACACATCACACTGGCCTCGGCCCCTATCAAAGCTCTCTGCTCTAGTCCTGGCCAGGTCACGCCAAGTGCCAGGGCAGGTCACACATGATGGGAATTCATACTGTGCATTCTGGAGTCAGGCAAGCTGCAATCAAACATCAGCTCTACCAAAGAGAAACCTTACCTCTCTTTGCCTCTTTGTCCTAATTTCTAGTATGCGAGTTAACAATTTCTTATAGATAAATACTGGGATTGTTTAAGTCATCTGATAAGGTATGAAAAGTAGTATCTAGTATACCTTCCTGTGCGTGACTGATGCAAGCACACTCGCGTGCAAACACACACACACACACACACACACACACACACACACACACACACACACACACACCTGCTTACAATACAGAACACAAACAGGGTAACTAATGGATCTGTAGAATTCCATTCCACACTGAGTGCCAACGGGCAGGTTTGACATTTCTATTCCTTCAGTGCACATTCCCTAGCATTTCCAGTTCTCAATCTCCTGCCCAGCTTATAGCCTCTTGACACTCATTAACTCATGGGACTTAGCTTTCTCATTAGTTTATTACTAAGTTAGCTCCAAACCCAGTGACCTCAATATCATAAACCAAGAAACCAGGCAGTGGTAGCACATGCCTTTAATCCCAGCACTTGGGAGGCAGAGGCAGGGGGATCTCTGCGTTTGAGGCCAGACTGGTCTACAGAGGTAGTTTCAGGACAACCAGGGATACACAGAAAAACCCCAAACAACAATAGCAACAAAAGTAGCATAAACCAAGAGTCAGTTCCTGAGCCAGGACATTTCAGTGTGTTTCCCCAATGGGCTCAGGCTACCCAAGTCATGACATCGTGCCTAGGCATCACCACAGCTCTTCTTTTCTTTCCTGAACATTTGTTGTCCAAGCCTTCTGTACTGAGACAACTAAGTCTGGGCCCTCACAGGCTACCTCCTTTATTAGACATGAGGCTTAACATATACCTTGATTACAGTGTCTGGTTTTCTCTATTCTGTGACTCAGTAATTCAGAAATTCCATTGTGAAGTCCTACCTTGGGCCTTGCCTCTCTGTTTGGGGCAGAAACAGAAGACTCAGGCAGTCACACCTCAGATTCCTAAGTGGCCTCTGTCTTCTCCAATGCTATTGTGAGCTTGGTAAATGAGAAGGGTACTTTCCTTGATTAATGAGCATGGTCACCAAACCACAGCATTTCAGAGCTGAGGCCAACCTAAGACCATCTTTATCACTCTTCTAGATTCTTCTCACACAGGAACTCAAGTTCCCATTGAGGAGATGAGCTTGGTGCCATAGAGTTAGAGATGGTACACAGTGTCCAAACTGCTCCAGTAATTTTTCTGCCAATGCAAACTCTATGATCAAGAGACAAAAGATTTAGAATTTCTCATCAAACAAGTGACTCATTCAATATATTGAATTAATATGTTCAATGATAGAACTAAGCATTTAAAAGACTTAGTTGAGATTGGGGGTAGAGACATGGTTCAATGTTCTACGTCATGCGTTGCTCATGCAAGAGTAGCAGAGTTCGGTTCTACGGACCCACATGGTGTCTCATCATCATCTCAAACTCCAATTCCAGGGTGCCTGAGGCCTTCTTCTGACTCACTCCTGCAGGCATTGGACACATACATCCATACATGTAGGCAAAACACTCATATGCATAAAAGCAAATATGAAGAAAATTTAAAAATTCAGAATAAATCACATGTAACACACATACACACACCAGAAAAGAACAAGGAAATTGGTGGTTATTTATACTTAGTATCCTGACTGAACTGCTGTTCTCTTGGATGTATACACACATCCAGATTCATCAAAGTGTATGCATATACATATACATATATGAAAATAGAAGATATTCAATAGGGATTTCTATCTACCTAAGAAATGTTCCTAATAGCTGATAACTGGAAGTGTGCTTAAAGAAGCCTTGCCATCAATAAAAAGGATGAAGCTACTTAAAACATGTTCTTTTTCTGAGAGAAAAAAAGCTGGGAACAGAAGTTACACATTGAATTATCTTATTTATATAAAACTCTAAAAAGGGTAAAGGTAACCTAAAATAATAAATAACAGAGGACTAGTTGTCAAGGTCCAGAAACAGCAGGGGACTGACTGTAAAGAACACAAGGATGTTTTCGGAGGTGATGGGGATGATTTGTGCTAACAAGGGTAGAAGTTCCACAACTGGTCAAATTGTGTCTTTAAAATGGCTATTTTTCTACCAGAAGTTATAAACTAACAACTAGATTTTAAGTCAGAAAAGGTTGGGGCAAAAATTTGAGTATCAGGAACTATGAGAACCATTGTGGTTACCATAGGGAAAAATATAATGAATTTTAAATGACTATAAATTTAGTATGGAATGATACAATTGCAACAGAAAAAGAACATAAAACAATGCCACTTAGGTAATTTTCCTAGAACTGTAGCTTTGTACTGAAAATTAATTATATCATATACCAGTAGACTATACTTATAGCTACAGTGTTAGTCCTCTGTCACCACACCCATGCTTCCATAGGCAATTGCTCTGAGAACCAAATTATTTTTTCTTTGCTAGAAGAGCTTTGCAGTTAAGAAAACTGTAAGCTATTTTGAAAGTACAAGAAAAAAATTAAATCAACCCATCCTATCTCCACTTGAAAATAGTCATCAAGTATTAGACACTTGGTAAATACTGTCCTTGTTTATGAATGTGGACATGCATTACGAGGCTCAAAGATGCTGTAGATGCCATTTTATAACCTGTCTTAAATTAAGAGCAGAGCAAAATTTTCCTCTTGCACTGGTACATCGTCTTCTTCATCTTCACTTATAGTACCTGCTGACGACGTATTGTACATTCAAAACCACAAGCCTATACTTGAACATTCCCATGTTTTAGGAAATTATCAGAAACTCCGAAATCAATAGTCTTGTGGCTCAATGTCTACGCAAACCATGAAAAATTCGTAACGATAAATTCCTAAAAGTCTAATTGCTAAGACAGAAAGTATGCAGAGCCTTAATGCTTCCAGGGGAGACTGACAAACTGAGAACCGTATCTAGAAGAGATTCTGACAGGCTGGCAGGCGTCCAACAGATGACAACCAAGCAGTCCACATGTGTCCTTGTGTCAGGTTGAAGGGGCTGACTATACCCAGCCTGAAGCAAAGAAAACTTGGGAAAGAAAGCGGAGTTACCATCCCAGGAAGGGAAGGAATTTTGTACTCTGACTTCTCACCTCTCATTTAAAACAGATTCCACAACAGAGCAGAACACCTTGGGGAAAGGCTAGTTCCTGTGCTGGGTGTGATGACAGAAACTGCCAAACGATTCCCCTTCCCCAGGAGGCTATCAGGCTCTACTGTCTCCTCGGCTACATGCAAACTGAAGGACGGGAGGGGGTGCTGGAGGAAAACCTGAGGAATCCTCTAACCCCTCTGAGGGCTTTGCTCGCACCAGTTTCATCCCAATAAGGATTCTTCTCGTTGGCAACATGGGTTTTCACTCTGTCATTTCTCCAACACTCAAAAACTCAAGCTCTTCAGGCATGGATCCCGGTATACACCTTGCTTCCTGCACTGATTACGATTCCTTCCCTTTGTTTCTGTCTCAAGAGGTCATAGCTGCTTCCTGGAGTGCCTTCTCTCTTCACTCTTTCCCAAAGGCTCCTTAGCATCTTCATAGTTAAAATGACTGTGTGGAACACTGTCTTCCCGAATCCTCACTGGCAGCCCCTTACTGGTAGAGTTGGAGAACCTGAGAGAGAACCGTCACTGGCCTAAGACACTGTAGAGGAAATCTGTGGACTGAAGGGAGGTTGAGCCATGTGAGTGGTCTTAGCTATGCATTGCCCAACCTAGCATGTGAAGGTGAAAAGCAGCAGGGCTTTGTCTAAAATGTGGCTATGGATCATCCCAGCCAGCCCTGTTCGGTCCTATCACCGGTCCCTCTACAACATCTTGCTCTGTTCCCCTTTCCCTGCCCCATATACTCTGTGGACCTTGAGGGACATCGAGCACATCCAAGGTCCCTTCAAATCTGCGTATTCCAACTTCTTGTGGCATAGCAATCTATGTGTAAACTCAATCACTTCAGGTAAATCAGAAGGCACCTGTCCCAAAGAATCACATGTCCCACCTATCCTAAGATCTGGTCACCAGATGAGGACAGGCAGGAGGAGACCCCACTATCATTTTAGTAGTATCATTCAGGCCAGCCATTCCTCTTCTTTCAAAGGCTTCTATCTTGCCAAAAAAAGGCTATGGTAGCTTAAAGTTTGGCAAAGATGTTTTGACTTCGGCCTATACTTAGTTTCACAAAGCTACTAAGAACAGGGAAGGGACTGTGGAAAAACAGAAGGAAGTTGTACTTTGACATGAGCCCCACCCACCCCTTTTTCCTAGAAAAACTACCAAGCTCTTTAAAAGAAAAAAAATTAGGAGAAAAAGAAAAAGAAAGCCTTGGATTTGGAAAGCCTGCTCAACAGTTAAGAGCACATGCTGTTCCTTTCCTCACAGATCCCAGCATTCACATCAGGCGGCTCACAACTACCGGTACCTCCAGCTCTAGGAGACCCGAAGCCCCTTTTCTAATTGCGGACATCTGCACACCTGTGGCATCCCTTCACACAGGTGCACCCAGCGTGACTAAAAAGAGAAATCCTTAAAACTATCTCTTTCCTTTTATGAAACTTACAACTTTCTTTCTTCAAGAGGCCAAGATTCTGTGAGGACTGAACTCTGCGACGTGAAACTGCTTCATGAAGATGACATTTCCCACTGAATTTGGTTCACCGGCACCCCTGTTCTACAGTGGCTTGCTTTGAGCTTGCCGCCCCCCCCCTCACTTCCATGGTCCTCTGAAATAGGGCCATGGTGCACTTGAGGCAGAGTCCGGATATTAAATCTATGCAGATGATATAAATTGCAAATACATTTCTCTTTGTACCATCTCAACAGCTGCCAACAAAAGGTGGTGCACAGGAAGTTTAATAGAATTATTCTTCTCTTCAGAGAGGAAAAGTAGAATTTGACTTGCTTAATAACCCTGATCAAAGCCAAATCAGGAGAAAAGACTGCCTGAGACGTGTCAATTGCACATGCTGTGGGAGAGAGGCTGTCTCCTCAAACTTCTACAGCATCTTCAGAGGCATAGCAAAGAAAGCAAAGGGGACCACACATCAGGGAACATCTGTGAATGGGTGGGATATTCTCACCAGCCTGTTTACTGAAGTGCCTCACCTCAGTGGTGCTCAGGGCAGTGTCAAACTCCTCCCATTCTGTCCCTCTGCCTTTGGAACTCTGTTAAATGCCCAAACCGGCAAAGACTGTTATCCTCAAGCACACTCTTGGATCCCACCCTGTGTAAAGAGAGGACTATAAATTAAAATGTTAGCTTCAGGCTGCAGAAATTGCACACTTGCTGCCCTTCCAGAAGACCTGAGCTCTGTTCCTAGCATCCATGTCAGACAGTTCATTACAGGCGCTCACTCCAGTTCCAGGGAATCACATGCCCTCTTCTGGCCTCCACGGGCACCTGTACACATATGTCATCACTCACCAAGACGCATGCACATACACACATAAACACAAAGTCTTTATGCAAATTCAAAATCAGGAAGAATCTTATTTTTTTTCTTTTGAAAGAAAAAATTAAGAAAAAAAAAACCACTTCAACACACTTTTTAACTACTTGAAGCACTCAATCGCACCAGAGAAATTCAATGAAACATGGCTGGTGATAGGCAAATATAAACAAAAAGAAAACGAAGACACGGAACTAAGAAGGAAAACAGAAAGGACGGTACTGAGAGCCGTTATACAAAGAGAAGAGACCGAGTACTCTCCTGAAAGACAGATGACACGCATAAGCATTTAGGAAGCTTCCAGACTGTCCATTTGGACAATACCATCAAAGAACTGTCTTCAGGACTCTGCCTGCTTGTGAAACCCGGTGAGCCTGCCCATACAGGCTCTTGGAAGACATGACCTTGGGACTGCAGTAGAGCCTTCTTGGTACAGTTTTTAATCATTCCTGCATCCATGTGCTGGATGCCCCCTCTGTGATCACACCCCTCTACTTGTCTCCTTGTCTCCAAGGTTTGCATTCATGAGTATTCCCTGAGTACCAGAGTTCTGCGGCAGGCAATGTTCTGAGCGCTGAAGCACGGGCAGAAAGCAGGGTATAGTATTGAAAGTGGTGACTGTTGGCGTTAAAATACATAAGAACAAAGTGTCATTCCAAATGAAAGTCAGCTCATGGGGACAGCCACACAGCCGCTGAGCGATGAGCACGATCTACTAGAAATGTTGAGATTTTGATTTTCATGGGTTTTTGGTCCATATTGATGACTTACAAATGTTCCATTAAAACATTATTTACCTTAATGGCTGAACCTTTAGTACCCTGTTCCTGGGCCTGACCAGTAGGTGCCTAAAGTCTGTCAGAGTTGCCAGATAGAAGATGTGTAAAAACATTAAAGATACGTAACAGGTATCAAGACTGAGAATAGGTGAAGGGACAAGCCTTTTCAACGGCAAAAAAGCTGCTGAAGTTGTTTCTAATGATCCATTAATGCAAGCTCCACCATCTATCCACCCCTGAAGAAAATACCGTCCAAAATGGCTCCGGCTAGCCACCGTCTTCTATGGAGTTGTCAGTTTTCTGAGACACATGTTTTCTACACTGCCTGGCTGGCCATGCGTCATGGAAGTAAATAACAGACTGCTCCACAATTCTAATGACCGCATATTGCTTGCTTAGCTCTTCATGGGTTAAACATTGAGCATCATATTTAATGCAGGACCACTGCTAAGATTCCAACTTATCGCGGAGCAATATAGTAAGGAACAGGACACCATGGGCAGAACAGAACTGGTACAAAGATGATGCACTTACATATATTTCCTCTCTCCCTGTCCCACTCAATCCTGGCTGCTCTGTTGAACAGACAACTAACAGCAGATTAAGGTAGGGGTGGGCATGGTCAGCCAGATGTGCAGCCATCAGACTACATTTCCCATCTGCCTTTGCATCTATCTTTGACTGTATGCCTGAGTTCTGGGTAAAGGGCTGGGGTTGGGGAAAGTGCTTATCTGTGGGAAAACCCAAGAAACAAACTAGGATTGCAGTGTGATTGTGTCAAGTCATTGCAGAAGAAGCAGAAGTATGGTCCTGTGGGAGCCAACAAACTTGTCGTGACAAAGACACTTCCAGAGGTAGACCGTCCACTCCACCTGTCCCCGTTGGGTCTCTAAATCAACAGCAAGCTAAGTTCAGCAGCTGTGCAGCACAAGGCTTTCCGAAATCCCCCGCCATGATTTCCCACTTGGGGCTCTTATGTATGAGTGTCTCTACCACAGCCACCAACAAAATAACCGGTAATGAATAGCTCTTCTCTTAAACTCTCGACTTGAAAATGAAGGCACACTGTTCCTCGAAACTACCGTTAATTATGATCGGTAAATAGAATGATTCACGCGTCTTCAGAGCTACTTCATGTGCATAATCAGTAATAATCTAAACATCAACAAGAACCCAAAGACGGAGGATGCCTCGGAATGGGAAACCCAGATGCAGGCTTGAGTTTTCTTCTGGAAAAATTTCTCATGCATGCTGGTGTCTGAGGATATGTTTGTGCTCCGTGCACATCACAGTTGACATCTTGTCAAAACCAAGGGGAAATAATTGCATCCCTGAGTAAGAGGATCATGCAGGCAGCAGTTTCAACTGGGTACTGCTTATCTGTACCAATTTACTAACATCTTACTGTACAGAACCATGTGTGCTACGAGAAAAACTTGTAGGCTCCCACCAAGATTCGGGCATAAAAACAAAATCTGTTACATTCCCAGTTCCAAAGACAGGAGAACAAAGGGAAAAGCCTAAAACGCGAAGCCGTGCTTCTTCCCCTTAGAAAGAAACGTTTAAAGAAATCAAAATCCTAAACGTTACATCTTTTTTTTTTTTTGAGGTGGGGTGGGCAAGACATAAGCCAGTTTGCTCAAGTCTTGAGGGAGAAGGGAAGCAACCTGTCTTATGAGCTTATTAAGCTAACACTTCAGCAAGCCCGAGGCACGCTACGCATTTATTAGACAAAACTGAGATCTCTGACAGTCCGTAATTATGTGCTGCGAACTCTAATGAAGAACTCCGCATCGGAAGGACTCAGGAACTTTGATCAGTGTCCCGAGAGGCCGTGGGTCAAGATGAACCTTGAAATCTGATTAGCATCACCCATCCCTGCCCAGCATTCCAAAAGGACTATTTTTTGCAGCTCCCGGCTTTTCACTTGGCTATTTCAAAGCATAATTCGGTCAGACATCTGAGAGCAATTAAAACAATATTAGTATTCACTTTCGAAACAGACTTAAGATGGAATAGGCATGATTTCCTATGTGTTTCGCAACACCTTATTTGGCTCCTAAGCCCATGGTCATATAAAAAAATAGTCCAATTTTAGAACTAGTGCTGTATCTGACAAGTTATGGACTATAATTTGTAACTCATCCTCTACAAATGCCAATGCTTCCTGTAGCACACCAAGGTCTCAAGTAATACGGTATGTAACAGCTATCTGTATAGCTTTTCCTCGATTGCCCCTGATTTTAGGACATAGGAATCAGAACACAAACTGATTTAACTTAGAATGAATCATTTGGAAAGGAGAAGAACCATGATAGAACCATGTGCTTTTGATTCAAGGTGCTGTGCACACACACTTGTGTGTGTGCCTGCCTGTGTTGTATGTACAAAACACACGTTATGTTCATAGTTCTAAATGTCATTAATGTCATTGAGCAGCAATGGCAAAAACACAATACTCAAAACGTGCTGGTCCTCGCTGCACTCGAAAGAGACATCACTAAGTGAAACTCTATCTACTCTTGCCGCTGAGCCTAATATCTACGATCCTGTCATAAGCCTTCAGTTGCTACTGGAACCCTATTTCCAGCCCTGAGTTTGACTTAGTTTTAATGAATGTTAGAAACAGATAAGGGATTAGGGTTCATGTTGTCCTAAGTAAGGAAATTGAGAAATGACAACATCAACATGACTTTTAGAGGCCACCCAGACAAACTTCAGGCTTTCTTTCGACTCTGCATTATTTTTTTCTTGGTCTGATTTACGTCACTGAAGATACACCAAGGTATAAGGGGAAAGTCGCTCAGGGAAGTAGCTGGTGTGTGCTCAACAAACCAGTTCACCCCCAAACAAATGCTGAACGGAGAAGAGGCAGAAAACTGTACCTGCAGGTCTGTGTGAGATCACTATGAAGGTCACAGAAGCTCACCACACGTACCACTTCGCTTTATCAGCAACCTCTGACTTCACTTGCTGCTTCTCGCAGTGACAACAGCACACATAGAAAACCTTTCTAGGGAATGACCCTGCCTGTATTTGATCACTCTAGATGTATTTCCGCTGCAGGTGACCTCGCAGCTCTCAGAGGCTCGTACAGGATCACTCTGGTCAAGTTACTATGCACATGTATGAAATACAGCGATCCCTTTAGGTTGAATTTAATAAAACTTGAGTGCTTTTAGCAATCAGCATTAAGAAAGGCAGTGAGACAGACTGGGAACATATTCCAGTGGTAAAGCATTTGCCTTGTAGATGGAAAACCTTAAACTCAGTCCCCAGCAACACAAGGACAAAAAAAGAAAAAGAAATTCCAAAGTCCTTTAAGAAGAAAAAAAATCAACTACAAAGTCTTCAAAACCCAGTAACTCATATCTGTGTGTCTGTCTGTCTGTCTGTCTCTCTCTCTCTCTCTCTCTCTCTCTCTCGCTCTCTCTCTCTCTCTGTCTGTCTCTCTGTCTCTGTCTCTGTCTCTCTGTCCTTGTCTCTCTGTCTCTCTCTCTGTCTGTTGCTCGCTCTCTCTCTCTCGCTCTCTCTCTCTCTCTCTCTCTCTCTCTCTCTCTCACACACACACACGGGGGGGGAGGATTAGAGGGAAGGGGAGGGAGAGGGACAGACAGACAGACAGAGACAAAGACAGAGACAGAGAGGGGTGGAGGGAGGGAGAGAGGGAGGGAGATGTGGGTGCTTGGGGGACAGAACCTTTCTTCACTTCCCTAAAATTTCAAGGTCTCCTAGATATTTTTTTTCTAACTTGAGGAACCCTTGATAGAACTGTGTGTCGGGGGAGAGGGGGGGAGACGACGGAAAGGTGAGAACCAACTGCCAGTGCTCTGACAGAGAAGCCTTCAGCAGGTTCTCAGTGGTAGAGGAGAGAGCCACCGGGAAAGGACTTCACACAAGGAGCCGAGGAGGAGCAGCTGGGGAGGAGGTGGAAGTGGGTGACAGAGATAGGGAGCCAGAAACAGAGCTGTGAGGAAGAAGGGGGAAAAAAGGCTGAGCAGCGAAGGGTGGCGGTTAAAATAACTCGTGGTAACAGAGCGCTCTTTGTTAGCACACACTGCACTTTGTTATCACACATTACAGAACGTTATAAACAACAGAAGCCGTACACTGAAGCTGCACGGCAGGCTCTGGGCGCTGGTGACCTAGCAAGCTCTCTGGCTTCTTCTTCTTTTTCTTCCTGCACGGCAAGGCTGCGTCTAGAACACCGCGTTAGGACTGTGGCTGCTAATCTGTATGTCGAAATCCACTCAGAGGAACTGTCTATGATGCCTAGCACCATGTCCTCCATAGACGCCTTCTCCTTTCAAACCCATGTGGACACGGGAAGATGCAGGCGGGGCTGGGCCCATCTGTGGTGAGAAGCTTCCCGTTCTATAGGCAAAGAGATGCAAACCTTTACAGAACATAGTTCTGAGGGAGTCCAGAGAAAATGATATGGTGTGGATGTATGCACTAAGTTAAGTAGTCAACAGAAATGACAGCACAGCTTGCTAGGGTAGGGGGGTGGGGAGGGGGAAGAGGTGTCAGACCAAGTTCAGTGGCAGAATATCCCTGGAGGTGGCTCCACTGAGCTCTCACGGCTACGTACTTCGACTTGATGGTTCATGCTTCTGACAATCAACATCCTCCCCTCTCGCAGGGTACACACTACCCCAGGGGTAAATTCATTATGCAAACTCACTTACTTTCTTTCCAAGATCTTGCCTCACAGCCTAGAGTGAGAGTCAATGCCTCACAGCTTTCCTCAGGGCTCTCCACTCTGACCTTAACTCCTTACGAGAGTCCTTTCTCCTTAGATGTCAACGCTGACTTTCTCTCCTTCTCAAGCCTAACTGTAAGCACGCTATCATGGTGGTAAAGCGGTGTCGGACAGGGAGGCACTGTCTTTGTTCAGTTCCGGTCGCACTCAGGCTCATTTGACTCCTGTCTTTCCAGGTACTCTGAATTCCCTTTGTCATTATGGCGGCCTTGTAATCCGACCACAGTTTTACTGCTGACCTCTGTCGTGTTCTCTTGCCGTTTGGTAGGCTGGGAATACTCTGCGTCCCGGACATTGCTCTTTCAGGGGTAGAGCGTTCGTCTAAACTCAGCTGTATCTATCTGCTCAGCAGGTCGACAGGACCTACGGGGGAGCATGTCTACACTTTCAGGGTCTGCCCGTGGCCTTCCTAGGCTCACTCAGACTTGCCTGCTTCCCAATCCTACCATGACCCTCTCATTGTACCCTGCCCAGCTGACAAAAGAGCTGCTGTCCAAGGCAGCTTCTCTACCCCAGCCTTCACATGACCGTAAGAACTTTCCTTCCATGAGACAACTGCTGTGTGTCCCTACTATGTGTACAGTATATATTCTACTTCCCTCCACCTTTTTTATGGTATCCAAACTTTACAGAATCATAAGATTAATGTGCCTAAATGTGTAATATCTAGACACTTATCCATCGCTGAATGGATCCTATGCAAACATGTATTTTCAACGATTTGAGTACAGAGCTCTTTGGGCCCAGAGGTCACTCTGCCTCTATCCTTTGTCCTGATAGAGCTTCACAGTGGCCCAAGCCTCAGCTATACTCTGTGCTATGCCTCCACTTGCATAGAGGACAGCAATCCACCCCTCCCCTCCTGAGTAACCAAAGCGAACTCCCCCTGTTTGAGTGAACATATAATATCCTGCTTCATATTATACTGGGAGTTCTCCGGGGTCAAGATTCCACTGTTGGCATGAATCACCAGAAGCTAACATAGAACAAATGCAGGGCACCTCTTATACTGAATTAACTTATAATCATCGAAATTGCAAGAAGATCATCTAGAAGTAAATCCTTAACAATCAGCTAGATGGAGTTTTTGACAAATGGGTGACTCCAGAGAAGGGTGATGGACAAGTGTCTTATTTTCAATGCACATCTTTTGGTTGGGTTGTAGATCTCTTTCTCCCCATGTGTTCTGTTGAGTAAAAAAAGGAGGAGACTGACAGTATGTGCCTGGATTTGAGGGACCATGGACTCTGCACCATCCCTATGTAAAACAATCTCCTTTTGCTCCCAATTCCCACAGAATCTTCCAGTTCTTCATATACTAACCAACCGTGGATTATCTGTGGGAAGCCTCACGTTGAATCATGCCTCCCGACATCAGGAATCCCACTCATCCCCACGGCCTCCAAACTGACAGCCATCTCCTGTCACTCAATGGTCGTGGCTTTTCCTAAGGAATGCCAGAGTTTAAAATGAGGAAAATCAACAATTAATATTTATTTGAAGCCAATAAACCAGACTGATGAAGAAATCTAAAATACTAAAAGGTAAAAATGATAAATAGGTTTGCTGTGGCTCCACTGAATGCTGAGGTAGGCTTTTTCTCCCTCATTTAGGATATGGATGGACATACTTTTTTTAAACTTTCCAACATACATTAGCAAAACATAGTTTGAGTGAAAATTCTGAATATATGTGCACCTGAAATGCATGTCGGACCACTACTTCATGACAAAAATGTTCTGAAGTGAAACACAGAATGGAAAACGAATTCTGAAAGGCCCGCCTTTGTGGGAAAATAATCAGCAGTTTCCTAGCAGAATTAAAGTACAGTTTCTGCTAGACCTTTGAGTAGCAGGAAGCCATCTGAAAGGCCTTGCTTCAGAGAAGAGCAAACAGGCCAAGACACAGGTTTAAAATCTCTTTGTATAAGCAGGGACATTAAAGCAGGACATGAGGGCATTACAGATCACACAGTCATCACAGCACACAGGAGGCTGAGGCAGCAGGATTGCTGTTGAGATCAAGGCCAGCTTGGGGTTACAGGTGAGTTCCAGAGCAGCCTGGACTGCATACAGAATGAGACCCTATAAGAAAAGAGAAGAAAAAGAAAAAGAAAAACAGTGACTAGATATGACAAGACATGGGGGTGGGGAAGAAGGGAACGATAGAAGGGGAAATGGGGAGAAAAAGATGAGAGTAAAACAAAAATACAAAAACATCCATCACCACTGAGCAGGAAGACGGAATACTCCGCATCCACACTCCAGGAGCTGACAGCCCTGAGGAGCCCAGCTCCCTCCTCCATGTTCCAAGTCTGTCCCACTTCCTCCTCAAAGCTCCACTTTTCTCCAACCATCCCAGTCCCTTCTCCCTATGCTCACCACAAACAGAACTGTTTGCCCCCTGAACATGCTCAGAGACGCATTCTTGCCTCGACTAATTCATTGCAACTGTGTGTGCACATGAATGGCACTCATTGACCTTCAGACTACCTCAGACAGAGTCCACCTCCCATTCTGTAACAAGCCCAGCGTCCAAAATAGCTGACAGGTTTGACATTGTTCAGCGTTAGACCGCAAGCACATTAATTCTGGATCAGTCCTAAAACTTGCAAAAACTACTTCCTAACAACACAGAGAGTAAGAGACAAATGAAGATAGCAGGGAAGAAGGATTAGCTTCTTGTACACAAACCTTCCCTATTGGAACATAACAATCTACTGACTTGACCATCTCCGTATGAGTCTAGTGTAACCCTACAAAATGTTCTTAACCTAACAACTGACCGTTTAGTGAATAGACTACTTAAGAGAGTATTCGACCAGGTAGTGTCCCTGCAGTGAGAAGCTCACTCCCTTTTTAACAAATCCTGAGTGGCCTACCAGCATGGCCTCCCTTAAGGTAAATTTGACAGGGAACTACAGATTGCAAGGAAGAGTTTCACAGGACAGTTTTCTTACTGTTTAAAGCAAACTATCCAATACCATCCTAATGATTTCCTGAGCACCAGATACACAGCTTCAATATCAGGTCCATGTGAGTACACTAATATTCCGTTTCAAGTACTTCGCAGCCAAAGCCCAAAGGTTCTGCCTTCGCCCCACAGGAAGACATCAGAAAACAGTTCTCATGATGGAGTTAACAAGGACTCAGTTTTGACAAAAACTTCTAAATCCTTCGTCTGTGTTAAAGCTATTGGAAATGCTGTCTACCGCCATGTGCTTCAAAGGGTGTGTTAGCTTTGCTTTTGTCTCATGAATTCAACCATTATTCTGATCTAGGCTACAGTTTCATGGCTCTTTGTCACCCAAGCATTGTGTCCCTCACAGCTCAGGTTTCTAAAGATATATATGGTTCCAGTACACCAGGGACAGAGGAAGAAGTTAGGAACAGTCAATGAAATACCTGGTTTTTACTGCAGATTTAGCTTAAGAATGAAGTAAATATCAAAAACATCTAATCGTGAAGAGTGGATAAAAGTTAATAAGGAACTATATATTTATATGCATGGATTATGACATGCAAATATTTGATTAAAATGAAATACTTAAGAGAGTATTCGACCAATATCAAAATTATTAGGGCAAGTACCTCTAAAATATAAAAATAAAATCATTAAAATGTAATTGTCGCGTGTCTTCACTAATAAGGTAGTGAAGCAGGAAGGTCTCCATCTGCAGGCTGTCAGAAACGCCAGGGCTTCTGTTGGCATGGACCAAACAGAAGGTTTGCTTTTGTCCCCCATTCTTGGCAGAACGAATGCGATATAAACAAATTCTGCTCCTTTGCTGCCCCTTCTGTCTCACCTCAGTGAACAAGATTTCCAGGCTTACAGAGAGCAGAGGTATTTTCTGTCCCACCTACAGTAAAGTGATTGTCCTAGAAATATATCTAAAATCCCCAAACCATATATCTAAAGAGAGCTATGGCTGACCTTCTATGCCCTGTTCCTTCCACAGGTTTCCAATGTCCACATCCTCCAGAAAGCATCTATATGCCTTCCTCTCGGGGCTGCCTTCTGGTTGGTGCCTCCCAACAGACTCACCCTCTGTGAAAAAGCTCACCACAAACCAAGGTGCCTGAAGTTCCAACGCTGACCCAGCACTGTGACTGACTGGCACGCCAACAGCATCTCCACAATCAGCTAGGAGTCTTGTTCCTGGAGATGTGAAATGCTTCCTGCTTGAATTTTAGCCCATTAACCTCAAAGATTCATCACTTAGTCATGTCAGGTCAAGCTTACTGGAAAGCCTTGTCAATATTTCAATATGCCTCAGTCTTTGTTATAAAGTCCCAGTCCTCAACCTGTAAAATTCTAGGCCATGTTAACTCAAGAATTTGCCATTGACTAAACTATCCTGCATGATACTCCTTCTTGTTATTCATTATCTCTGCCAGCATCCGGGTTCTTGGTTAGATATAAGTGTTCCAATAAACAACTCTATATGACCCAAAATCACAACCTAAAATCACAATCTACAACATCAGATGATGAACAGGAAACCCTGGAGAGTGTGGCAGGAAGAAAGGTGTGCTGAGAAAAAGGCAAGATGTGATGGTTTGGATCTTAAATATCCTTCTAAGGCCCATATGCAGAAGGCTAGCTCTCAGTCTGCAGCACGTAGGAGAAGGGGAGGATTTTGACAGGTGGGACCCAGTGCAAGC
Organism: Rattus rattus; assembly: GCF_011064425.1. Taxonomy (NCBI): domain Eukaryota; kingdom Metazoa; phylum Chordata; class Mammalia; order Rodentia; family Muridae; genus Rattus; species Rattus rattus. Next base: position 28,567,513 of record NC_046155.1, read on the forward strand.
AGGTTTGACACCTGGAAACGTGTCCCTGCAAGGGATACTGACATGCTGGTCTTTTTCTGTTTTACTTTTCATCCAAAATGTAGTAAATCTCTCTCACACATTCCAAACCAGGATGTCTATTTTTCCATTGACTCAATGGAAATGGAACCATCTGACCATGGGCTGAACCCTCTACAGTGAGGAGCAAAACTAAGTCTTTCCTTCTGGCATTTTCTCACAGTGATAAGAAACTAATACAAGATAGGTCATCGGATTCTTATAGAGGTGAGTGCCTCATGTGTTAGTATGAGCAGGGGGGGTGTGTGTGTGTGTGTGTGTGTGTGTGTGTGTGTGTGTGTGTGTGTGTGTGTGTGTACACATGTGCGCTATGCTGGTGGGGTGCAGGAGGAACTGATATTCTAATTGAACATGCAGTCTGTGTGGCGAAGAGAAAACTGCCAATGTTCATGCAGTTTTTAAATCAACATGTGCATGGAGTAAGACATCCTCTACTTCTGAGCATCAACTTTGCAACTGGGTGCCATGTCACGCTACACAGAGAGACACTCAAATTCTGAGCAGTCCCACATTTCAGGAAGATATAAATGAAAAGTTCTCATGACAAAAACAGAACCTGAAAGTTGCATGTTCTCCAACTCTGTCTTAATGAATACAATGCTGGGAATATTTACCCACATATAGAGAGCCTTTGGTGGCATGGCAGTCAGTCAAGAGAGTTCAAGAGTGGCCACTAGGTTGTATGGGATTTAAGAGTGAGAACTGCTGGATCATGGGTCATACAATAGCGTAAAGAGAAAGTTTAGACTTTGAGAAACAGACTTAACGGAACCTAATGTTTCTCTACCAACAGCCCTGCTCTCTTGAAGACATCCAGTGACTTCTCTGATTTTCCTCATCCTCGATGGTCAGAGAGCCATCAAAAGCTCCCCTTCGCACTTAACTATCCATTTACGCTACAGCTAACCCAAGCTAACCCTCACGAGGCCCACAGAAAAGGAAAGAGGCTCTGGTAGGCCACTGAGCTCCCATTCATTGTTCAGCGACAGAACGCTTCATTAGCTCCCCTAACCCCACAACAACTCCACCGGTCAGCTAAGGTCGTCTCCTCTCCTGAGTCTAAGAACCCAGGCTTCGGGAGTGAAGGAGCTTTCCTGGTATGAACTAAATCAATCCTAACCAGGTCCACATTCACCTCTTCTGCTACATTTATTTCATAGCCGGAAACCTAGGCTGAAAAGTCATTCTCCATCTTCTTAGGACCTCTGTCTAACAATGATTTATCTATCTGAATGCAAAACAGCAGAATGTTTTAAAGAAAAGCGTGGAAGAAAATAAGTCTGTTGATTAAAGGTTTAGATCGTTTCTTAATACTTTCTCTGAATCATCAAAAGTAACTTGAAATCTGTGTTTTTACACAAAACTAAAATAATCAGATGATTTGCTGTTAATTAACTCTATTTAGGTGGAGGTAAATACGTGTTTGGTTCCTCTCCCTTACCAGCTGTTAGAGACATAGATGGAATCACTCCCACACCTACTCCAAAAATAGTTTCAACTGAAAGGCCATTTGTATTGTTAACTCATACCACACACAAAAGTTAACACATTCATTCTATGAAAAATTCTGAGACTCAAGTTCTCAATGGCCCTTTCTTTAATTCAGTAACCATTTTTGAACAGTGGGCCTTGGCTCAGTAAACTGGCTCTTATTTGAAGTTGCTGGATGAGGGTAAACCGAAAATCATCTTTTCTCTGCAGTTATTTATGGGGAGGGGCTGTTCCCTCTCCGAGTTTAGAAAAGTTGTGTGTGATAATGATCTAGTCTTCCCAGAATAAGCTGTGGGGATGAGGGGGGCAAGAGAGCTCACGAAGTAACCTACACAATGGAATGAAGAGTGGAGTAAGGTAGAGAGAAGACACTCCCCACCCCACTGAAAGACTTCTTAAAACTGTCACCACAAAGGCTCTGGGTTTGGAAAGTGCACCTCTCCAAATTGTTAGAAGTAGGGACATCTGCTCAATTTCCTGCCACTGTTGCTGCTCAGATAGAAGTTAAAAAGTTCTTCCAGAACTGAGGGTTGGGTGGGCTGCTTGAGTGAAGACAGTCATGCTGATAGAACAGCTCTTCCTGGAAGCAGGACTAGGGGAAACATAGATCTCCAAGAAACCCCGGGCCCAAACAGGAGTAAAGGGAGTGGGCTAACCTGGTGTTCTGGTTCTCTACTGAGGTCACGTCTTCATACTCCATAGAGGGCAGATAGAGAAAGAGGCATATTTAATGGCCACCTCCACTAGCTTCCTCTTTATGGAGGGACTTTTTGATTGGAGCATTTGCCAGAGGTGTGTACTATGCTGCTGTTGGTGAATGTGAAGCACCCATGATCAATGTCATCGATATAACCTTCTCTTTGTGTCGTGACTGTCCCAAGAACCAAATGGAGGCTGGTTACAGCACACACTAAGTCACAGCAGTCAGGGTTACTACTCAGTGAAGGGACACACACACACACACACACACACACACACACACACACACACACACCCCACACCTCCAAGCTGTAAAGCATGTATGTGCCATTCTTGGGCTCCTTCCGTTCCAGCGGTATCTTAGGTGTTTGCTGTATCATCCTTACTGGTTTGTCTATGTCGAAAATAGTTCCAAACTCTTAAAAAGCTAGGTGTCAGCACCACACTTGAAAAGGCCCATGGATTCTGCCACCCAAGACGGCTCTGAATAATTAAAGAGCAGCTTCTGCAGGTCAGAAGCATGACATAAAAACAAATGTCATTCTCTCACCCCTCTGTTTCTCACTGATGCTAAGGAGGACCCCGGACTCAAAACACAGCACTGCATCTTTACTATGACGCTAACGCCTTTATGCAAGTCTGCATAACGATCGCCTAGAAAACTCTGCGGCGACACGGAGCCGCACCATTTCACTGACCTTGGGATATTTCTAATGACCTGTCCCTCTGTGACAAGAATGACGAACAGATACGAGGAGGGTGCACTGGCGATAATGAATGGAGGAATAGAAGGTGAAAAACAGAGAGGGAACATCACTGACACTCTCCATGAGCAAGATCAATACGCTGTATGACAGACATGGAAAACATCACCGCATCAACCAACGCTCACCCCTGAACGAAGCAACCCACACACAGCCCAACTGGCAGCAGAACCCAGTAAACGAATCCCCCTGAGAGAGGAACTGCATGAGAACTGAGGCCTCTGTAGTGCTTCCTTCCTTACAACGGTAAGTTGTACGACACGGCTGTAGAACTCCCACGTGGCTCTAATTCCAATCTATTCTCTCGATTTAAATGTGCTCTCCCACCAGCTGGTGAAGCATCCACCTTCATCCTTTTATTTTCTTTGTATAGTTAAGAGTTACAACCAAAGTTGGGATACACAGTTCCAGGGATTCATAACTTTAATACAGACAACCTCGTGAATTCATTTTGTTGTAAGCTCATCCACTCACATCCCCCAGGATTAGCACTCATGTATTGCCAAAAGCACTGGAAAACTCCCCTAGACAACTCAACTCGGCAGGTCCAGGGCAGAAGGTGCACAAGTTTGCAGGAGTTGACTTTCCAGACCACACACTTTAAGACATCCTGAACCTCTCATGGTCAGCAGGTCAGAACTTGTCCCCAGTAGACATGTAGTTCACCCCACTCTGACCCGCAGTCTGAGGAAGGATGTATAGATGAGACTAGCCTGACCTCTGAGGCCCAAAGGGACAGGTGAAGGTTCGGGCTCCTAAATCCTAGGGGATTCTATGGATATGTTGGGCCAGCAGCAGGCCCAGGTTTCGTTTTCACTGTGGTTGCCAGATCCATGTGCTGCACAATAATCCACCATTTACCTACGTTTGCTCACTTCCTTCTCCTCTGAGAACACCTCAGTGGCTTCTGCTGCCTTTGAGACGAAGGCCAGAACCCTGCAATGCTGCTTCTGCGGTTACAAGGATGAAAGTGAAAGTAGGAACAGCACCTGAATGGGCTCTGGAGAGGTCAGGAGGCTGGGGTAGAGGAAGCAGAACCAGTAGTCTCCCCAGCCCATGGTTTCATGTCCCACAGCTTCCGAATTCGCAGTCAACTGAGGTGAGCATGGCACAGCAATGCTCCTTCCAACTCACTGAGCCCGAGGGCACGATGCTTACACCATCCTCCTCTTCCTCATCAGACAGGCGCTCAACAGACAGATCTCACACTGTCACAACAAAACAGGCAAACAGTTTGATAGCTCTCTTTTTGACATGGGTCTCTTTCTGAGAGAGACAGCATTCATTAAGACTTTTACTACATTATATCCTTTTAAATTGTCCTCTTTTAGTGTGTCTTCATTATCCCTTACTATACTTAATGCATGAAATGAAATTTGCCCTCTGCACATGTATATAGGGGAAAGCACAGGGTGTACAGAAGTAGATACTGTACCCAACACTTCAGGCACCCACTAGACAGTCTTGGAGTGTATTTCACGGGGGTCGGGGGGACCTACTGCATTGTTTTCCTACTGATGTTGTGCAAAGCTTCACACACAGAATGAGTTTAAAATAAGAAAATTTACTGCATTGCAGTTCTGAAGAGTCAAAGTGCAAATTAAAGGCATGGCTGTGTAAGCTGTGAGGGGAAGACTTGTTCTGTGCCTCTGGCTTCCAACAGTATCTGTCTGTCCTGCTGTTGGTCAAGCACCATGACCAGTGTTTCTGGCCATCTTTGATTGACAGATATTTCTCTGCCTTCTTGCCAACTTGGTCAGGCCACCTCTATTTCTCCGTGCCATTGTCCCAGGGCACATCTACCTCTGCCTCCCACAGCTGCTACATTAGTGAACTCATTTGGATCCAATTATATCTGGGGAAAAACTATTCTAAAATGTGTCATGAGGTAATGAATGTGAGGGCCTCAAATGTATCTTTTTGAGGACACACAATTCACCTTAAAAACCGAATCCCAACTAATGATGGAGTCTGACTTTCTAAGTCCTTGTTTTAAACGTAATTGGTTTTGGCTTCTATATTGTAGGACATAAAATACTCCCTATAAATACACACAATATATGTAAAATGAGGTCAGCATTATATAGCTGTACTAAGCTTACTTCACAGGGAATTTAAACTCCTTAAACTTCGTTTATACCTTTAAATTCCTCATTTTTTTTGAGTGAAATGGCAACACTATTTATAGCATGGTTTCAAATACTCACACAATTCCATAACTTAAGCAGTTTCCTCACGTACATTTGCTGAGCCTCAGTTTATCAGTCTGTAAAGTTGAAACAACTAGATTGCCCACTCTGCCTTCTCTATTGGACTTTGCAAGAATTAAATTATGTATGTCAGAAGGATGTTTTGAAGAAATATGGCTGGTGAAGAGGGTACGGTTGGTATTGTTTTAGGTAACTTTCCTCCTGCTCTGTATTGGTAACAGAGTTTCTTAGACAGGGGCCAGAGGAGATGGGAGGTGGGGCTGTATGAGAAGACAAGGCTCACACCAGCAGCTCATACCTGTCCAGTTTTAATCAGCCTTGTTCCCTGGTGGGCTGAAATGCTATACCGCACGCACTCTCCTAATCACTAACCTTCTCACATAAATTCGGAGGGCACAAAACTGATCACCTGCGGCAAGAAGGCAGTTACCCTCTGGAACATGGGACAGTATGGCAGAGAATTCTGTCTTGGTTCCGTGTTCAGTAGAAGTGTGCAACAACAAAAGTATTGTTAAAAAAAATACCTGCATAATTAGAGGATATTAAAAACTCACTTCTAATACTATTTGGCAATACAATTCAGAGATGTATAAGGTTCTCCTTGGGTATGAATGAATTTTCTACAAGAACCCGACTCAAAAGAGGACATTAGTCCTGCAGGCCCCATTGCTCTAAAGAAGATGAGATGACTGTCGAATGCTGAGGTCTTCTTCCCTTAACCAGAGCTGTGAAGCCGGAGGAAACCTTTCTTCTGCCTTGAGCAGAGCTGAGCAGCTATTTCTATAAGCGGCAGTAAAAAGTTATATAGTGTTTGAGGTGGGGTCAGGTCTTGTGAGTTTCCGGCACAAAGAGTCATTTTACTCAGCCCTGGCAAAGAAACCCCAGGATGGAGCTGCATGAGTCCTGAGAACTGTGCCCCTTTCGGGGCCCTTTAGTTCACACCACCAGTGGGAATGCAAAATAAATGCTTCCCTTAAATCCCTGCAATATAGTAGGCCTGGGGTGGGGGAAGGTCTCGAATGGGGATGCTGGAAACATCTGCGTATAGAATACGGTGAAAATGCCTCACTGTAACTTTATGGAAGGTTGTCTGGAAAAGACGCTGGTTGAAAAAATACAACCCCGGGTCCTGGTTCATGGTCCAATACTTTCTAGCTAGTAACCTTGAGGGAAAAAATCTCCCAAGAATCGCTCCCAAATTTTAAAATTAAAACAAACGTTCCCACCGGCTCCCTTTACTCGAAGGGCCATTGTGAGAAGGCAGGGATTGTGTACCTGGGAAGCGGGCTGTAAACCTAAGACATGTCGGACGGTACTATCTCGGGCCGAACAGAGCTTCCCCACAGTCTGTCTCAGACCACGGACACTGCTTTACTCTCCTGTCCAAAGCAAAGGTCCTAATACAGCTGCTGTCACTTAATTCTCTTCTGTCATGGGCAGAACAGGATGTTTATTGTTCTGTGTAAGCCGTATAAAGCTGCTGTTCTTATGTGTCGACTGTCCCAAAACCCAGTCTTACCTGGACTCTAGTGTGTCCAGCAAGTTAGCTACACAATCACTGAAGTTAAGAATTATTATTACAAATGTTACTACCAATATTTATGCTACTATGTTTCTGATTATGATGGGGGAAGTGGTTTATTAAATTGCTTACACTTGGCTTGATTGTTTTAAGTGTTTAATTTTGCAAGTACTATTGGACTCAACACAGTGGTAGATTGAAAGCCCTGTTTAGCTTTTCGGAGTAGAGTTGGATCAGAGTAGAAGAAGGAACCCTTCCCAACTAATGAACCATTCGTTGTACACAGGATGGCCATGGGCACCAAAAGTGGAACCTTTCCCTGAGTTGCTCGAGAAGGAAGTATGAACTGGTTTCTAGAACCAAGAGACAGGGCAAACACAGACACACACACAGCAAACTTGCAAATTCGGGTCCCTAAGTTCTGTATATTTTCAGTAAATTATGGTGTCCCCATGAATGTTCAAATGCTGATTATAATTGTGGTCATCTAAAGGATACAATGTAGGCTTTCAAATATTGTACTACTTATGCCTTGCGAGCACCCCTAGAAACAAATTCTAGGTCTGAAGATGAATCTCAGTGGCAAAGCACCTGCGTAAGACAAATAACGTCATGAGTTCGACCCCCACACTACAAAAGAGAGAAAGAGAAAACAAAGAAAGAACCGCTAATTCTAGATGTGGCCATTGTTCTGGGACAAGGACCCGCGCCTCCCCTGACCTCGGCACTTCCTATGAAACAGCACTGTCAACAGGTGCTTGAAACAGTGTTCAGTGTCTTCCCTACGCAACCCTGGAAGGATAAACCATTATTTCCTGCAGCTGTAGAGGTCATGGTCAAGGTCCTTAAGGAGGCGAGGAAGTGGGGGCCGTTATCATTTCACAGTTGAGGGGGATTTTTTTTTCAGCCAAGTGTTTTGCATTTCAGGCACTGGGTGGGATCTCCAAGTTAACAGGTCCATCCCTCCATGAATACATCTGTCTGATTCCGTCTTCCCTGATTTAATGCTTTCAACTGGAGACAATACAACTCACCAGCAGATAGGAACACCTATGTACATGTTTATGTGACTTCTGTTGTGTATACATGTTTATGTGACTTCTGTTGTAGAGAGGTGTCTAGTGGACAGGAAGTAGTTAAACAGTCTCTCATACCCAAGAGGGTCCATTCCCAACCAAAACTGGCCAATCTAAATGCCCAAATCAACAGTCCTATGCTTACAATGCCCTGATCCACCCAGCTGGATCATCTACCCTTAAAAAATGTATAAACCAGTCCCCATGTACACCTGAACTCCCTACAATGTAAACTGAAAACTGCACTCCACCGTCCCGAAGCATCTAATATGTTTCCGTTCACAGCCCCCAGTGGGAAACAGCGCTCTTAAGTACTTCTACGACCTCCGTTTTTCTCTGTGCTTGCCTCTCAAGAGCTTTGCACAGAGAGAAAAGACAAAGGGATGAGTTGGTGCTGGGAAGGTGGAGGGAGATGGGGAGGCAGCACAAGGGGAAAATAAATATAAAAAGAAACGCAGGAGCTTTAGCCTTTCTCTGGATGCAGACATGACATAACAATCAAACAAAAGAGGCATCCAGCTGGAGCCAGCCCCATTTATTGCCATACACAAGCACATCATAAACTTCTGAGAGGCAGGAATGTAAGGTCTTGTTCCCTCGCTGTCATATTGCACAGTAAACAAATCCAACACATGGTACACAAAAGGGTTTTCATTAAGCTGTGTCCATAGCGAGAAGAAACAAAATTAGATGATCTTAAAACTAATATAATTTCCACAGGGCTTCTCTGTGAAAAGCAACACGAAAGCCCTTCTTAAATACTTAGACTGTGACCCTGATAATAGTGTGTCGGACAGCCCCACAGCATGCCCCTTGGAAGACTAGCCAGCAAGGTAACTGAGAACGCCCATTCTAGAACATGACAGCATAAAATTCACCAAGATCAATTTATTAAAACACATCATCCTGGGATTTAACTCCCAGGATGATTTAAAAAAAAAAAAAAACCAACCTGTTTAAAATGCCCTCAACATGGATTCCTTAACATTCTGATGACAGCATGGGGTATTACTACTTTTCAGTAGGCTTACACAGTAGGTATTATTAGAACTAAGCTACAGGCCCTCCAATTCCAAGAGCTGATGACCATGATGAATTTCTTTTCTTAGCACGGATACCCGTTGCTTTGTCTGTGGGCCTCCTGGTCTAGCACAAAGGCAGGTATTTGCATGGGAGACTGAGATAGCCGCTTCCTTCCAAACTCTTTTCCCCTCATTCACCCTTCAGAACTCTCCTAGATGCATTTAGAGACAAGGTGGGGTTAGGGAACACAACAGTCCTGGGCGAAGTAGCTGCAAGGTTTGCAGGAACAAGAATTCCCTCTCCTGACTCCTTTCTCTTTCAGAGCCTGCTACAGAAAGAACAGAGACCAGTCCATCGTCACTCTGCTTCATAATTCCCTAGTTCAGCCAGTCTCCTAACTTTAAATACTAACTACACAGACGACTCAAACATCATGGCAGCAGCCAAGACTTTACTGATGTCCAGACTCACCATCTAAATGTCTAAACAACTTCCTTATCAAGTCCAAACCCAAATTGCATCCTTCACAACTCTACCAGAACCACATCAACACCAGTTAAAGGGAATGTCGTGGCTTCCAGACATAGAAGCTAAAGCTGGGACTCACCTCTGATATTTCCCGCTTGCCCGGCCCATGGTCAACCTTTGGAAATAAATCCTGTCATATCTAGCCATATGTTCAGATTTCTCCCAGTCTCTACTGCTCTACTTACATAAGTAAGACAGTCGGACAGAAGGCTACTGCTATAACTCCAACTCTTGAAGGTGTGAACCCTCACTTTGACGCCTTTGTCCTCAATCTACTCACTACACAGCACTCAAGGATTCCAGGACAAATCGAATCCTAACCTTCTTCCACTCAAAACCATCGTTACCCGGTTCTACAAGGCCCTCAACAGTCCGTCCGGTCCTCAAGAGTTCCCCTAACTCTGTCTTCTCTTTTCTTGGTTCAATCGTTCCAGGCCACTCCTTCATCCATTGACTACAAACAGGCCAAAATCCCTCCTCTCAAAGTGGAATTGTGTTCTCTTTATATCTGCATTGCTCACTACCTTCCTCTTTAGAGCAGTAAGTTCAAGGGAGACCGAGAACGTTGGGGTTGGCTCCATTCTGTCTATTCTATCCCTACTGCTCAGTGAGTGACTGGCTGAATGTTTGCTCCACACATGAGGGAAGCAGACAGTGAATAGAGTCTTTATTCTGTTTTGCATCTGAGGGTCACTTCTTGAGACCACAGAGGGCATGCATACCTATAATTAGATGAACGACTCACCATTACATAAACCAGATATTTAAATATTTAAGATACTTAAGTGAAGCAATTATATGAGAGCTCCCCCCCATCATCGCAGTTTTCTTTGTGTTTCCTTTCTGTCACACTCGCTCTTGTAAAAAGTAAAGGAGGAAACAAAACAACGTGATTTAGTGATGGTCAGTAGAATGCTTTGTTCTGTGTGCAGTAGAAATGCATGAATTCTGCATTTAAGAGTTTGAAGCTGGACCCCATTGCAGACACCTTCAATTAAGCCTATTCTCATCTCAGTTAAGAGAGAATTCAACTTCAGAATTTCGCTCCCAGGCACAGGTAAGTGGAGCAGGAGCCCATCAAGACACTTGGCAGTACCATTCCTTTGGGATACAATGGATTTTTTTTTTTCTTGGCAATCCCTATTGCCCACTGATGGTAATTAGCAAAGCAATCTTTGGAGGAAATATACAATCAGGCAACTAAAAATGCCTTTTATGGAACTCTTTGAAAATCAATCATTGACAGTACAAATGGTCAATATGTACTCTTAATTCAGAACTAAATTGTGCATTGATTCACCAAGATCTATGTTCTTGACCCTATGGTCTAGAAATTCATTTTTGTTCTTAAGTTCTGAATTCAAGGAAAGTGCGTGTGGCACAGTTGTTGATTTTGATTTAACACCTCAATTGAGTAAGCAATTAGAGTGATTTCTCTATTATTTGCTCGGATTGTACAGTGCCTTCCTTGACTGGTTCCGTCATAAAGACCCCATTCTGTGGACACAGCATAAAATCAGGGTCATAATCTAAATGCAACCTTACAGGAACACACAATGGAACGGGATCAGGCTGACCCAGACAGGCAGAGAGGCTGAAGTCCTCACCAGCAGTGGGTCAGCACACTAGGCTGCTATGGGAAATGGTTGCTACCAGGAGGAAACAGTTTCAATACACTCAGACTTTGCCCTGAGAACGCTGGTGCTTCCCACCTCCATTCAAGATGCAGCTGGAGGCTTTCAAAAACAGAGCTTGCCTTGCCACTGTGCTTTTACAACAACCGTATCCAGCACACCTCCCACTAACACCTTAGACAAGTTTCAACAAGTACAGCTGAATCACTTGAGATGGGCCAAAAGGTCAGGGCCCTGAAACTTCGTCAGCGTGATTATCTAAAGCCACTGGAAAGCACTCCGTGCATCTGAGAGAGCAGGTCGACTTTCCATCACACAAAAGCGGCTTTGTTTCTGCATATGTGACGCCTCTTAATTAGAATCGATGATTTTTTTTTATTGCCGATAAGCCTGTTTGCCTTGTTCCATTTTCCTAAAACACTTTTAAACATTTCTAAGGAGGGTGAGTGTCAGCGGAACACTGAGATAGGCCTTGAACCGGGGCTGTGGTTTTGTGTGATGTTTACGATTTGTCATCTGTAGGGATAATTTTGCAAGTTTAAACACACTAAAGGGCACATTATAAAGAGTTGGGCAATTTCGTTTTGTTTGAATATATTGATGGAAATGAACCAAAAGTGCCCACAGAGGTCCACTGCCATTCTTTCCTTGAGTATGTTGAAGCAAGCGTTCAGAGAACATAAGAACGTTTATGACCCCACTGTGTGTATCAAATAGGGTGCTTTATGAACAGAAGGTAAATGCTGTATTTCAGGGCCTTGGCAAAGTAACACCCGAATTTCTATGCTCGTAGGTGAGTGTCTCGGTGATTCATCTATGACCTTGCCCTCAGTAATGACTAGATATTCCTAAAAGCTAGGTGCCCGCAGGACAGGAAAACACCACACGGCCCCAGGGTTTAGAAGATGACGATCAACCACAAATCATGCCCCCAGAACATGCAATTTGGGTAAGGTGGGGAAACTGAGTAATCCATTTGTGATAAGGAGAGTTTCCCAGCAGGGGTGACTGTGGGCCAGTGCAATCTTTGGAAAGTGAAAATGGGGGAAAAAGACGGTTGGGCTGGGAAGTACTTAAAGCAAAATCCCAGGGCTAGCACTGATAAAAATCCCCTTTAAACCAACCAAACAGAGTGATGTGGTGTGGTCAACACCCTCACAGGAAGCTCAGAGACTGAGTAAATGACAGAAGTGCCTCTTCTCTTCAAGAGGTCAGAACGGGCCTGCACAGGGGATGGAAACGAGGAATGCTTTGGCTCCATGAACTGATACCTTCAATACCCCATGTTTTCTCCTGAGTCCACAGGAAGACCACACTCCCAACCTCCCTTGCAGCTGTGCACCATGTGCCTGAGTCCTGTCCAATCATGGGCAGGAGGAGACGCATCACTTTGACCTGCAGTTGCTAATAATCATCATTAAAATCTCCTTCATAGTAGGCTCAGAATGCTGTACTCATACTGAAGGGCCTGAGTTACTGTACAACTGCAAAAAACTATATTATAACCTGGAAAATAAGTAAGATTTTATTACACCAAGACACAGATCTGAAACTGCCTGTGGCAGCATGCTATCATCTTAATATATTTTACAATGCTCCTCCCTCTTACCTTTGCAAATCACTGCCTAAGGGTGATAGGAATCTCCCTCCCTCCTTCCCTTCCTCCCTTCCCCTTCCCTGTCCCCCATTACCTATCCCAAGCTGGCCTCAAACTCCCCAGCCTCCTGCAGCAGCCTCAGAAGTACTAGGATTGCAGATATGAACATCACCACACCCAGCCCTCATCTCATTCTTAAACGAGGTGATTTCAGAAACTGTCAAAAAAAACACTGGGAAAGTGGCCAATTCTCTTTCATAGCTTACCCAGAAAAAAAGCAAGGTGCTGCTACCCTGTGGAAGGTGAAGAGAACAAACTCTTCATTCCAAAAGTTAGGTCAAAATATTTTACTTATTTTTAATACTTTATTGTGGAAAATGTCAAGTATCCATACAAGCAGAAATAGCAGACTAATGAACCTCAATGTATTTAGCAGCTAAGTTCCATGTGCTGTGTTTGCTCTGTGTGTGTGTGTGTGTGTGTGTGTGTGTGTGTGTGGTGGCTTCTTACATATTAATTACTGAGCTATGGTAGGATCTAGGGACATGGTAAATGGGTGCGTAGTAGAAGGAAGAGATTCAGAGTCAGTCTCAGGACCCACCAGTTACTTTTAAGAAGTGCTGTGAGATTTAAATTAAGCTAACAGCTCATAGCACAACCATTTTCTTTCCCCTCCATTACCCTGGAGGAATTTTAGGTTCAAGGGAGAGGTTTAGTGTGTCCTTCCTTCCTTGTCAAGCTCAGTTCCCTCTGGGAAGGCCCACACTCTGAAACTTTTCTCAGACACTTGCTGTTCTATGCATGAATTTATCTTTCAATTATTCCCTGAAGTGAGCCTCGACTATGTGCAGAGTACAGGCCAGGGACCTGGTAAGGAGCCTCCCCAGACGGAGCCACCCTGCATGAAAATGGGAACACATTTCTACTTTAGGTTCATTTATACAACAGAGTGCACCCTCCATTTCCCCTTCTGTATTAATTCTCTCAAACCCCAGTCCAGTTAGCGCCATCTAACCTTTTGCTGACAAACTGCACACTGACTGGGAATGGGCCGAGAGGGCCGTGCATGGCCGAGGAGAATTCAGCACAGCCGAGTTTCTTCTGGAAGTCACACTCAGCAGTGTGGGTTCCCAGGGGAATGCCATCAAACAAACATTCTAAAGCACAGCCATTGTTCTGTACGATAATCCTGAGAAGCTGCCCTTACTTTTAAGAGCAAAGATCCAAGACCACTCACAGGACCCCACAGGGAGCACTACTAACGCCTGCGACCCTGCCATAGGCAAATGATGGGGCCTCGAGTGACCCAACCAAGGACAGTGCAGCCAGTGCAGCTCCAGGAAGAAATCTACAGAGGGCCATGGTTGACCGTGGTCTGGGGCCTGAAAGGATCCCTAGGAAAAGAGAGTCCTATGGAGAATAACTGATTTACTTTTTTCTCTTCCCACTAAACATCCTAAGCGTTTAGCTCTGTTCCCTATTAATTAGTGTGAGCTGGAGGGAGAAAAAAAACATCCAAAATAAACGTCAGCGGTGTCTGAGAAGGCTAAGAGGCTGATGAGCCTGCATAACGAGCACCAGGCCGCAGCTTGGTTTAACAGTGCCCCAGTCTCCTTACAGATTATTAAAGGAAATATTTAACTACAGGAAAGTTACTCGTGCGCAGGATAATGGACATGGCCTCTGTCCACATGTTAATCATTTTACATAATTGATCAAACAGCCCTGGTCTCCTTCTCCAGGCCTGCCCGGATTTTTTAAATTGTTTATCTTTAAAGTCCACAACAGAAAAGCGTTTGCTCGTCCTCACGCATGCATCTCCCTAGCTGCTCACATGGCAAGGGAGAAAGCAGATGCACTGTGTATGCATGCGCACATGAAGGTGGTGTACAGTGCGCATCCGTGCGTGTGTAGGCCAGAGTCAGACGCAGGTCTTCCTCGATTCTCCCTTATTTTTAAGACAGACTGGATCTGGAGATCAATGAGCTACAGGAATCCCTCTGAGTTTTGTCCCCTGGGTGCCCGATCAGGGAAATACACCCCCACACCCAGGAGCTTGTGTGAGTCCTCGGGATCTCCACCTAGCCCCTCACATTAGGGTAGAAAGTGCTTTGCTAACTAAGCCATTTACCCAGCCCGTAGGCTCATTGTAGTAAAGAATTAAACCGTAAACCTAAGAGGCGGTGATTAAATGGCTGGAGTCAATGGCTCATTTCACATGCAGCAAAACAGTGCTGCTTCCTCAGTGAAGATGGTACCTATGGGCTTTGCTTTATTAACTGGATCTCTGTTTATACTAACTGGGCTTATGACTGTCTGAACTGTAATAGTGTCCCAATTGGACACTAGATGTTCTTTGGGGGTCCTTCCTGCCTTCCACTCCACTCTTACCTAGTATCTAGATCTGTCCAAGTTTTCAGAAGCCATTTCTTCTACTGAGACATTGTGGCGCCTCCACGCAGATGTCCTCCTTCCTTTCCCTACAGGATATCGACTCTCCTTTCCAGATGTCAGCCTCCCTTAAAAGGGCAGTTGGGTCTCTACATGCAGAGCTGGTAGCCTCTCCCGACTTTTTTCGCAGCCCCTGCTTTGTGTTGAACATATGTTTGTGGGTCATCCCTGGACTGTGAATTCCAGAAGAGAGTAGCTCATGTACTTATCCGGCTTCCAGGTTACAGTCTATTTCAGAATACGCATTCAATGATGACGTAAGCAAAGGAATCCTCATGGAGGCCACATGTCAGTACAGATGCCATACATACCCTGGCTCACAATAATATCCCAATGACATAGGACCAAGTCCCATTACTCAGCACACTGCCCAGTCTTCTTATTTCCCATCTTCTAAATCATTTTTCAATTTAATTGTCTTTAAAGTGTCCTTAAAATTCCCCTAAAGAATTAGCTGTCCTCCCTACTGAAATGCATGACTATGACCCAAGAAAATAAAATATAAACACTGTGCTATCGGGTAAGGGCAGGCAGGCTTCACCCTACTTCCTCACCCAAGTCTATGTGACTAATGAGAGCTATTTAGGTTCCATAGTATTCGTACAGGAAAAGGCCACCTGACTGCCCACAGTTCGTTAAGTGTGAAATCAGGCATGTCTGGCCCTGGTTCTGGGTTTGCCAGACACACATCCACTGTCCAGGGTCAACACAACCATTGTCTTATGACCGTCTAAAAGCTTTGGCTCAATGATTACTACAGGAACTAATAACTGCATAGAAAAAAAACTGGTTTAAGGGCAGGTGTGTTCTTCTATTCTACAGGATCAAATTCTATCTGGACTTGAAGATGTCAACATGACCACTCAAAAAAAAAAGAGGTAATTAAAAACTATTCCAAAGGTCACTAAAGACCTTTCTAATAAATTGCCAAATGGGCTTTCCACCGTTGCAGTTTAAAAGAGCGAAGAAAAATACATTTGTGAAACTATACATGAACAAAACTCAAAAGGTTTGACATATACTCCAGTAATCTAATCATTTGTGGAAAGATTTGCATAATTCTAATTTTAAAAAATGTTATTTCAGGGCATAAAATTAGAGATGAACCAGAAAATAAACGTGAACTAAAAGGAACATTAACTGTGGAGTAGTTAATGATCTTGTTTAATGAAAGTGAGTCCTCAGACATTAA
Organism: Rattus rattus; assembly: GCF_011064425.1. Classification (NCBI taxonomy): domain Eukaryota; kingdom Metazoa; phylum Chordata; class Mammalia; order Rodentia; family Muridae; genus Rattus; species Rattus rattus. The sequence goes on from NC_046155.1 coordinate 28,583,757, forward strand.
CCTCTTAGAGGCACTCTCATTATCTATTATTTGTTATTATCTCAGAATCACAGAGAAATAAATTTAAACCAGGATTCTCTTCAAAACATTGGCCGAGATCTGTTATGAATTTATTTTCAGAGCAAAGTTCAAGAAAGGTTAGTTCCCCAGGTAAAGTGGATTAAACGCTTTCTATAGAGAAATCAAATTAAACCACGACCAAATGGCAGGTTTCCAGTCTTGGGATGTGAAATCTGATTTGATGGACGTCATCTAGACGCGGCCAATTCCCCATCGGATGGTAACTTCTGTGGCTTCACTGTTCCCTCTTCTTACGGACTTGAAGATTATGGTAACATCTATGTTGAACACACACACACACACACACACACACACACACACACACACACACACACACACACACACATAGAGTTGAGTATGTTTGTACTTCCCTCATATAAAAATCCACTAGGGATAAAACTCAAGACTTAATTGTACTGTTTGAAACCACTGAGTCTGTGCCTGATCTTTGACAGACCAGTGCCTTGTGGGAAATGACTTGGAAGTTAGAGTCTCTGATCTTTACCAGATGTTTTACTGGTGGTATTTCAGCCTCAAGAGACAAAGAGGATATTAATGTTAATTTTATTTATTTAATCGTATCAGGCAGATTTTACAAAAAAGGAAAAATCCAGTATTTTTTTTTAAACACGCCATCTCTCCAGCAACCTCCCTGATAGCAAAACTGTTTTGAAGATAGGTTTTTGTTTGTTTGTTTTGTTTTGGAGCAGAGAGTTTGGAAAGGATCTACTCTCCCCTTTATAAATGGGAAATACATGACCAATTTCTCCGTGCCGCTGTCGGGAAGGTGACAGTGCTATGCCTGAATCTCAGCTTACTCTCACCTCAACCCTGAACTACAGGCAGAGAGCAATACCCCTGTGAACATATGAAGAACAGTCGCTCGCAAAGCTACTGCCCCAGCCCTGGGTCACTCTGATCCTTCAACTCTCCCCTCTATGTGCTCTATTCTGAGAAAAGTGAGTCCACCCTGGTCACTATCAGACAATAATATGAATGAGAAGATGCTCAGTCCTAAACACAGCCTCTCCACACTTGGAAGAGCGACACATTAGGTTCCAATCTCTCTGGAGCCCAAGGTCAGAACTTAGAAGCTTTGAGAGCCCTGGTTCTCAGGCACAGCTACCCATTAGAACCTCCTACAGGAACTTCTACCCAAACCTATCGTACCCTAGACCCTGGAGTGGAGGCCAGGCACTGGGGCTCTGAAAAGCACTCTGGGTGAGTCGACATCAGGAAACTTGGGTTGCCAAAGAGACCCTAAGTAAGGAACAGCTAAACAATAACCTTGGAAAAAAATCAATTTTCTTCAGCTTTGTTCTCATCTGAAAAACGGTATGTGTGGAAAAACACTGGTGTGTGTGCTAATCAATGTCCTACTGTATTAGGATAAAAATACGGAGTTGTAGACCGTTTCAAGTAGTAGTAAGAGGACATATAAGCTGCCCCTCCAACACCTGTATCATCACCAGATACAGCCAGAAATTAAGGGTATCCTATACTTCAGTCCCTCTCTAAGAAAGACAAGAGGCAAATCCGTACATCCTATTTCTGCACATTTCTTTCCCCTCTAAAAATATCCACTACCCTAAGATTACTGGTTCCCCTGCCCATAGGATTTGCTTGACCACATAATTGTTTATCTGAAAATCCTTTTTAATTTTTTTGTGGGTTTCAATGTACATAAATTGGATTATACCACATTTTGCACATAGCATTTTACTCAATTTTACTCACCATGTGGAGTGTATTTCACTAATCTTAGACTCTTTCATAGTGTTACATAAGAATAAACCATAGCAAATCAGTTTACCTTGTCTGTGGAAGTAGAGTTAATTACACTTTTATATAAATAAAACCACATATGCGACATGTGTCTCATCCTAGGTTTCTATTCTATCACGTAAAGGAGTCTCTAAGAGAGACACATAAACATGGTTCTGTTAAATATACACATTTTCAAACTTACTATGAATTTCCAAATTGCTCTCCAAGATAGTTACACCAACTTATGTGCGCGCACACACACGCACACACACACACACACACACACACACACACACACACACACACACACACGCCATTCTCCATACTCATCAATATTTGGTACTATGCAAATTTACCCATTGCTGCCTATATAAAGGTTTTGATGTGTTAAATAATAATTATAGTCAAATATTTTCCTAAGGTCCTCTCTGGTCATGTAATTGTGGTAATCAAATCAATGACAAATCTTATCAAAAATAACAAAATAAAGGTTGTAGACGGGGAGAAAACTTTACAACGGATTTACTTTCTCTCAAAAAATATCTTTTATGGCCAAAGCTGGCCCATGACCATACATCAGGCCATAAAAGAGAGCTGGGGACATGGCCCCAGCTCTGTATTTATTTTCTTGTGCTCATAATCCAGTGTTACTTAAAAAGCAAACTGCCCCATATCCAAGCCAAAGCAAATACGCTGAATTTTGCCAGAAAAAATGCCTGTGGAGAAATGAGTCAATTCATACAAAATTTAAAACTGTCTTTGGTCAGTGACATTTTCATGAAAATTTGTGGGTGGGTAAAAGTTTTGCAAAATTCATTTTGCTATTGGATTAAATTCATCCAGGAAAAATAAGCAAAATGTAAGTGGCAACCCACATCGCCTCTAATTCCTCCTTAACACTCCCAAGGCTTTCAATTGTGCAGGAAAAGAGGCCCCGCGGTTCTGGACCTGAACAGAACCTGGGCCCCTGCTCACAGAACAGGCTGCTTCCCAGCATAAGCGCTCACGGACCAAGCTTCTCGTGTCATTCAGAATACACTTCATTGCCCCCGGGAAAACACTACTGGGCACTGAGCACCCTTGAGCTCAACAGCCAAGAGGCCTCCCTAGGGTGAAAGCCTTTGACACATTCTTTTGGAACCACCACTATGGGATCCTTTAGGAATGATTTGATGCACTTTGTTATCCTCTTAGGGACACAGAAGTGGTTTGGAGGTTGTGGTGGGGAAGGGACAAGTTCTAACTCTAAGATTTGTTCTAAATTGAAAATCAGGCACCTCCTCATCTCAGAAAGACTTAACAAAACTTGGCTTAGTGACACTTGGGAATGGCCTACAGTCAACAACCTAAGATTTACCAAGGAGAGAGCTGCTCAGAAAGCAAGAAGGTAGAGAAGATTGGTGGGCACCTAGAAACCATTTAACTTAAAAAACGTGACTGAATGTACTTTAAAACACAACCTCGCTACATTTGGGGTTCTGATTCATTTGAGATCTGCCTCTGCACCTATTGAGGCCTTTGCTTTGCAACACTTTGCCACTGTCTGGAACTGTCCACTTCATGCAACCAGGACTTTAAGGACAGGAGCCAGTTTGTCTTCCCATGGGAGCAGTCAGTGACAGGTGGGGCTGTCTGGATGAGAACGAGACCCATCCTTTTCTTCCAATGACAGAACCAAATCATGAATTCGGAATCTCCCCCTGGCTTTGTTCCCTTTGTTCCCAGGTTCCGGGTTAGTCTGCAGCCTCCCAAGGTTAGCAATGATTGATAAAGTGTGTTCTCCCATGGAGAAAAGGTAACTTGACAACAGGGGGGATTCCACAATAGTCTCTTACTGTAAAGCAGGCATTGGCCCTGACACACCCTCCTTTTACCATAATTTCCAGAAGCTCTTTGTGTTACTTGTAGTCATGGTCACCAAACACGTATCAGTCACCATTCCATTTCTTGGTTAAATAACCCAGTAGATGAAAATGATGACTAAGTCTGAATATCATCCACACAGGAGAAATAGAAATTAGATATACTTGAAACAAAACAAAACAAAACCAGACTGTCCCCTAAAATTCAAACTACTTCTAGGTCTTGTAGACACCCCCCCCCCAAAAAAAAACAACCCAGAAGACCACTTCTCCTAAAGAACGTGGTCACCTTACCTGACATGGCTCTGGTTTTGGGTAAGCTACCTTCAGATTTCTCTGCAATGAAACACTTCCCTGTTGGAAGTTCTGTGTGCCTGGATCCCGTGAGCTTGGGAAAATTCCCTCTGCAAAGGGCAGGAGGATGCACACTTCAGATGTCCATCCCCCTTAAGCACAACGCCTTCCTGTCTGCAGACTACAATCTGAGATGTCCGCCAAGCCTCGCCACTACAAGACTGCTTACTGCCAGCACTCTACAGGGTCACATAGAAAGCACGTGCCATGTAGCAACATTAACAGTCTTCAGAAGATAGAAGGTTCACAGTATGTATATTGACATAAAAATGGGTCACTTCCTGTTAAAAATGTACACTCCCAATGGTGGGAGATCATAGCATCAGTAACCCCTATGTACCTCTGCTTTATCTAAATTTGCGCACAGCACGTGAGTGGTTTACGATTCTAGTCCTGCTGTGCTACTGGATTAGTAAGTTGTGCACGTGTCCCACCTATGAATGAGGAGAGGGCAGACTAGGAGAGCACAGTTGCCTCATCCGCCCATCCTGAATGACACAGTGAATGGCCGCGCAGGCTCACCGCTCAGCTGTTCTTCCCCTCGACTATTTCTAATTTTAATGTTCACTGTGCACTTTAGCAAAAGTCAACTCTGCAAAGTTTAATGTCTTTGAAAGCTCTGGGACCGGAGGAGAAAAATGGGGAAACCCTTTTGCACAGAAATTAATTTTGAAATGCAAAAAAGTTTTTTTTTAAATATAACTCTAACTTTAATGTTTGTTTCAGTAAAGCCAAATCCAATGAACTATTTTCAGCCGGGGGTTAGTCAGAACTAAAAGGCTGGACTGTTTTCCTTCAGAGACTGGGTGTTTCTCCTGCTTGCCACAGGCCCCTGTGTTCCAAACAGAGTAAGCAGGATTGCCCTCAACTGCTTGTCTCTTGTTGTGGCATTCTCGACACAGAACCTACTGACAGCGTACAGTTCGGCCTCCTGGAATGTAATTACTCTTTTCACTCAGAACCTAACACTCTCACAATGCGTCCGCTTCAGGTTTTCCATGAGGGGAAAAAAAAAAATCACAACATGGGCATAATATAACGACGAGAAGCGCAATTCCATTCCACTGGAAAGCCTTACAGCTCTTTCGAAAACACCCACAGTACGCGGTGAAAGGGCTTCTGACTCATGCATCCCGGCGCTCACCTGCGTGGCACGCTTTTGCATCGATCAGAGCTCGGCCAACCTACAGTCAGTTGTCAACACAGTCCACACGCTTTGTATCACAACCCACTCTAGAGATGATGCTGGCCGGGAGGATCACAGTCAAACCCGCTCCTCTCTGATCTGGTTTATATCCTTCCCTTATCACTGATCTCCAGAACTCTCGATATTAAGGGAGCACATAGAATTCTGGGTTCTAACTCCGAGGAACTATTCCTGGACATCTAGACTAACAGAAAAACATATGTTTTTCCTTCCTTTCCTCCTTCCCTTCCTCCCTCCCTCCCCCCACCCCCTCTGCAAGAGTTCAGTGAGCCCTCTCAGACTGTGCAAAGCTATCTCTTGTGATCCTGAGGGTGAAGTTCTGCTTGTAAGCCCCCGAGGGCTTCTTCGAGGTGTGAAAGTGTGGTGAAAGCATTTAAGAATCAAATTATTCAAAAACAGTCAGGTTTGCCAAGAAACAGAATCAGGGTTGCAGGATCAGTGTTGGGAAAGAGGGAGGCAGGAGAGGCAACAGACCCACGTGCTTCAACACCAAAGGCACCCAATCATCTCGACCCAGGCTTTATGCTTTTCCACAAAAGTTATCTTTCCTCAAAATTAAGCGAGACCCCACGAGGCCCTGTTCCCGTGGTGTCTCCTTGGTGTTTCCTTGCTGACTGCAAATCATTAATGAGTCTCGCAACTCTAGAAGATACGACGTGCTAGCATGAGGGTGTACGCTGCTACCTCAATAGTCAAGTTCCTAAGTGGAGAATTCCTATCTTAAATGTCAGCCACGCCCCCAGATGCCAAGCCTCGCCTAAATTTTCACGGGTTTAAAAAACAAACTGATTATTTACTTTGGAAAAGAGGGGGAAAAAAGCTTGCTTGTGGCTCAGTGAATGGTGCCCTACATTTCAACAGCCATGCAGTCAAGGGAATATGGAGTCTGTGTCCTTTCCACAATCCCAGACTAAAGCAGACTGACCTCCACAACAACAGTGGCATGGGGCTTGAGATAGAATGGGAGAAAAACCAGCACCATCAAAGGAACCTTTCCCTTACACCAGCTAGAGGACGAGGCGAGAAACCTAATAAAGTACCTTGACCACCACACATGCAAATCCCACAGAAATAGAAACTCTTACCTGCCTTCTCCGTCCTGTTGGATAAAGTGCATGCGTGAAAAGTAAGCTGGACCTTCAAGACAGGTGGCCCAGGACCTCGGAAACTCCAACTCACCGTACACTTGTTGGGCTTCTCCCCAGAGTGGACCCTCATGTGGATCAGCAGTTTATATCGTGCGTTGAAAGGCTTGTATCTTCTAGGGCAGCCAGTCCAGAAGCACGTGAAGTCTTCCCCCTTGCGCTGGTCTATGTGGACCTTCTCGATGTGCCTCACCAGTTCCTCCTGCTGGTCATAAAGGGCGCTGCAGTCTATCCAACGACAGCAGTGCTTACCCCCTGAATCTTCCAGCTCTCCATCCTCTTCCAGGCCAGCCTGGGCCAGGGGCAGCGATTGGGTGTGAGGCAGGAGCTCTGGGTGATGAAGGTGTGGATGAGCATGGTATGGGGGTGGGGGGCCCTGAGGCGCGGGAAGAGGGAGAGGCGGTGCAGAGGGCAGGTCCAAGGCACTGGCCGGGAACTCCTCCAGGCGCTCCGTTTTGAGCATGTTGGCTGTCTGGCCATCCTGGCCCGGTAGGCCGGGCTGCAACACCATGCTGTTTCCAGATCCAGGCTGCAGGCCACCGTGCTCCAGCTGCTGCATGCGTTCGTACTCCAGTGTGCCATCCTCTCCGTAGCCCGGCAGCGTATGCCCTCCACTGGTAACCAACACGCCTTTCTGCCCGCTGGACACTGCGCAAGACTGGGGGATGCAGCTGCCACGGACACCCAGGAAATGCCCATAGACCTCCGACTGCGGAGACATGTTGGCTGGGGAGGCTCTTGATCCATTGATGTAGGCCACCAAGGATGTGGGTGAAGTACGGATGATAGTATTGAAGTCAATCCCGATGCCGTCGGACAGCGGGGACAAGGACAGCGCTCTCTTTTTGGAGCGGGTGGAGTGGGGCCTGGTTGCTGAGTGCCGAGGACTGGGGTAAGGAGAGTGGCTGTTTTCCATGCCGAAAAGGTAGGGTGGCAAGGAGTTAGAGACGCTGTTGCCAGACACTGGCGTGCCCGGAGGCAAGCTAAGAAGGTCCCCTAGGTCCATGCCATTCTGGGAGCTGTGGTTGGATGAAAGTGAAGGAAAACCCCTGTAGCTCTGAGACCACTCTTGCTTCACACTCAAGGCCGACTGACTCTCTGTCAGGCTCAAAGTCGTGGACACCAGAGACTCTTGCAAAATAACGGACCTGGGGCAGCAGCCAGAGAGAAGGAAGGAAAAAAATTTTTTTCAGTGAGATGTGGATTGCTTAAGAGCTGGGAGAACACTGTACCAACAATCCCTTAAGTATTTCCCTTAATTACATTCGCCAATAAACACAGATTCTTGGACTATGATAGAATCCCAGGCTTTTTAGTTCCAGGTAAACAACATTTTACCAAGCAAACAAGAGAAGCCAATGCTTACTAGGATAATAAAAGCTATCGTTATAACTAGTGCTAGTACTTTAATGAGAATAAATAGTCCCCACCTTATTTCAAAGTAATTTTTTATACAAAAGGGGGAAATTGAGGACTAGGAAGAAATTATAGATGCTTGTTGCGGCACACCAAATTAGTATTTGTTAAGCACCTACTGTGTACACCATGCTGTCATAGGTTTTGCAGGCCATACACTTCTCAACAGCACTAGTGTTCAGTTCAAATCTACTTGGGAAAGTGACATAACCTCATTGCTTTGTTTGTTTTTTTAAAGGAAATCTTACAAAACAAACGTTGTGCTAGGAACTTACTAAAACTTTTACAATTCCATTTCATGGATATTGTCAAATCAGACACTTTTAAAGGGCAATTGACAATGTGAGTATGCATCCATTTCTATCAAACATTTGTGGAAATGTAAAAATACAGGGGCACAAAGTATACCTCAGAGATAAAGTGCACACTTAGCTTGTGAGAAGCACAGAGTTCAGTCTTTATCACACACACACACACACACACACACAGAGAGAGAGAGAGAGAGAGAGAGAGAGAGAGAGAGAGAGAGAGAGAGAGAGAGAGTCCTTACTAGAACAAAGCTACGATACATAAAGAGAAATGGACTGGAGAGCTGCATTTGGAATCACTCATCAGGCCTTGTGGGGGCTAACCACACTTGTTAGATGGGTTTCCCATGAGCTCTTGTCCTTGTATCTGAGAACAGGTCACTCACTCGCAGTGGTTCATTTTTACAATTCCTTCCTTGTCCTTACCCTTTTATATATATATAAAAAAAGCTAAATATGTCACAATCATTGTTTGCATATCAAAGTGGTTCATTATGGTAACTCTAGCCCCTTGAAAATTCATACTGCTTTCCAAGGACATTATTGCCTTAAAATAATTTTTAGTTAAAAACAGTAAAAATTAAAGCGATGTCCCTGGAACAGAACATTCATGCCCCAAAAAGGATCAACATGTAGACACATAGAAAAGGAACCAGATCCCAACCCAGAAGCCTCTGATAGCTGAGAAGCTTGGCTTATGCACATGCGTCTGCAGCTGGCTTTCCAGAATGCTTTATTTAAACAGACTAATCACCCAAAGTTCTTCTATAAACTGTGTGACTTCTCTAGATGGACTCATTTACTGTCTCCAGGCATTAAATGTCAAGCTGTTGTAAAGGAAGGAGGAAGCTTCGTTTCACCTGTCCCCTTCTTGGCTTCACAAAATGGAAACCAGGAACACTGTTTGTGCCAAGCCTGGGGTATGTGGAGAAAGCGTCTAGGCTCAGAAAGTCACAGAAAGGTGGTAGCAGACACTGTAATGGACCCGAAGGCCGGTGGGTATGGGGATGTTTACCAATGGTGGACACGGCAGGAACCTGTGTCCAACCGCCCTTGATGTAGATTTGCCTTGTGCTTTTCTCACGTCCTTACATTTGGGCTAAAGTCCATCTGCGAGTGGCTTCTGCACAGGTTGGATTTTAATTCCCCTTGGACACATCTCAATTATTTCTTGAGCACTTACAGCATGGGGCTCTTCCTGCAGAGCTCAGCAGAAAACTCTGGCGGCTGGATGTCAAGAGCCTTTTGACCCTACCCCCCAGTGAGAGGCAGAAATTACATTTGGACACACGCTACCTCGGTGGAGATGCCATATATGAAGCAGAGACAAATGACTCTGCTTTTCACCAAGGTCGAGGAACTACGGAGCTTCAGAAGACTGGCAGAGCTCACGGTGGTAGCCATTTTAGAACATTTCGGACTTCTAAGCAGCCAAAGTAGCTTGTTCAACTAGAAGTACTTCGCTGGTGAAATTACACTCTTTGGCTCAAGGGCAGCCTAAAGAAACAAGTTCATTTTTCCAATAATAGAACGTGAATCTCATTTCTCTTAAACTACGCTGAGCTTTGCTTAATTTATAGCACGACATAACTCCACATGGACATGTTACTTCTTCCGCATCTCAGTTTTCTAAACAGTCGCCACATCGTTTTCAGAAAGCAAACTGGATGAATGGTGTGAACACAGAACTAGCTCGGGCCCCTCCCTGCCTCTGACACCTCAGATACCTAAGAGGAAGAAGACCTGTGTCTCTCAACAAAGGGCTGTGGAAGACCTAATCATTCAAAGTCCTACCCCTGAGAACTATCTTTAGTAAGCGTCTGCTTTGCAAAGCAGCTCCACCAGCTGCACCACACTCTGAAGCAACTGTGAGGCGCTTCCTCAGAAAATGTCAAGCCCTTTCGATGAAAAGGATGACTTTTTACCTTCCCGGTACCCGACAGAGTGTGAAGTAGAAAGTGAGTACTCCAAAACTTTCTGATGACCAAGTACACAAGGAAGACCCAGGCCTGAGGATTCAGGGCTGTGATCCCATCCTATGATTCCAAAGATTAAAGCTAGAAGATCACAACTTCAAGGCCAGCCTAGACAATATAGGAAGATGTTATCTCAAGGAACAGAATCAGTAAATAAAAAAGAAAAACAATGATCTTGGTAACTGACAAACCACGATTTACAAAGCTCACAGAGCATTTGTACATATTAGCTGACTGAATACACAGTACGAGATAAATTAACTAGACTCTTAAAATATGTTTATAAAAGGGAGGTGACTAAAAATCTACGAGTTTTCTTCTGTGACAGTAAAGGAGTGATGTAAGGTCCTTAGCAAAAGTACAAATGGTAGAAAGTGACTGGCAGAGACCTGGCCAGCTTGTATCTCCACACCAAGTATCTTCTACGTGGTCCACAATGCTCGGCTTGATTGAAAGACTTGGTAAAACGGGCTTAAAAGCACACAAGCTAGGACTGCATCACAAATTGTCTTGTTTTTCTGCAACAGTATGTAGAACAAGCATGAAGGTTGCCAAGGACTCTAGCCTGTAACCCCTGCTGCTCTACACACCAGGCCTGTGGAAGAGAAAGTGACAAAGAACTCAGTATAAAGCTGTGTCACCACACTGAGAGCATTCTCCAATTCCATATGTTCATCTAATCTTAACGACATTATCTCTGGTGACTGGTTTATTTGGAACTGTACGTGAAAGGCAAGATGACAAATCTCAAACCAAATACAAGAAAAGTGAGAAACTCAGAAACCATCAGGGGAAAAATAAGCTCTGAGGAGAGCAGAGCAATGATGACCGAGTAAAGCCATTTTGTTCTAAAGACTTAAAGGTTCTAACTAATAACACGGAATTCCTTGAAGTGATGCTCATAAGGGAACACGCAGGTACATATACGAAGTGTGCATACAACTAAATCTATACAATCTATAATATGTGACATACATGTGTCATAAACCCACAGGCTCTGAGAAAGAAGATCAGGCCTAACCTTTCGGGAAACATCACCTAGGTACCCCAGCAAATCTTCCAAAAGAATTAGTACAGCCTGTGAACACAGAAAAGCTTTATAAGATATCAGAGTCCATTCTCGGTCCTCTTCTCGGCCTTCTCTGAGCTCTGTGGTCATACTACAAAGGACAGAAATGGCAACTATCAATAGCAATGTCCAATTCGGACTATGAAAAGACAAACGTGGAGTATTTGAATCTACGCTGACACCGCTACGTTAGGTGATGGCTGACCTTTGTAAAGACAAGCTATAAAACTGACACTGGGGAAATCAATTAGGTTTTCCAAGTCTTGGGTCCACCAGAACTGCCACAGGAATGAGTATCCAGTTATAAGTTCAACCACGATGCACATGGACACACTGGCTAGCTACCTATCTACAAAGCCCACAGGGGCAGCATCCCATTGTCTTTACTGATTAGGTCTGCTAGGCGGACATATTTAACAACCATATGAAGCTGTTTGTCATTTCTGCATACCAGCCTTGTCATTTAGGGGACAGTTATGCAATGGGCTTCACAGCAGGGAGTGAGTGATACCTAAATTGACAGTGGCTCCTGACTCTTCAGCAGAATACAGTATTTGTTTAGCACTGTGGTAGGCTAATGAGAAATGGCTGGGAAGTTAATCACAGCAAACACACAGCACCAAAGCAGGATTCTCACCATTGATTTATCAGAACACAAATTAAGGAGGGAGTGTGTTCTGAAATGAGCATCCCACAGGAAAATACATTCAAATCAAGCAAGTGTGTGTGTGTGTGTGTGTGTGTGTGTGTGTGTGTGTGTGTGTGTATGCATGCATGTGTGTGTGTCAAATCTCAGAAAACTTTTTCAACGTTATCAATGATGAAGATTTATCAGTTAAGACAATTACCCAATTATTAGCTCAAGCATAAAATGCACAGAAAAGACTAAATATATGCTATATATGCTACTGTCTGAAACCAGTTAAGCTCACACATGGGTTGGCCTTCTCTGCAGTGCAACGTGAAAAGCCCTACATCAAAGCTACTGTTAATAGCTGTATGTTTAAATAAGCAAATATTAACTCCTAATCACTAGATATGAAATAAAAGATTCTGCAGGTTAATCCAATGAAATATTATTTGCAATACTAAAACAAGAGGCAGAGTGAAAGCTATCAAGGGAGGAAAATCACGCAACAGTCCTACCAATCCCCGCAGGTAGTGATGCCTGTGAACTGCAACAATGATCGGCATTCAAGATTGCCCTGATGGTACGTTAGTGGCACTTACATCTTGGTAGTAACAAGCAGCTATCTAATTGGACTGAAGTCCTATTCAACAAGAGGGAAATGATATCCAATACTGTAAACGTAGCCAAGAATGCAAGCCTAGTGAGGTCATAGATCTTAGAGGAGAGTCAACTGAAGCCACTTTTCCCAAACCAGTGTAACTCCTAACTAACTACATTCTAAACACTTCCCCTAACACCCACAGGTAGGTGCTATGTTACTCCTCAAAGAGGCTTCATCTCATAGCAGGTAGAGACCATTAGAGAATACCACTAGTCAAAACACAGAGAACACCTACTGTGGAGTGTCCAAATGCTGCTGATGCTTCCATAAAACAACCACTATGCCTTCAAGGAAGAAGGGGTGGAAGGCTTTAATAGCAGAAAACCAGGAAGATCCTGTCTTCTAGATATGGCAGAGAAGCCACACTCACGAAATCTCAACAATGTAACTGCTTAAGCAAGACGTGAATAATGACAGCACCAGTAGACAAGCCAACATGGATGGAGGAAATGTCACAGGGCCACCGCCTAGATGAAGAGCTATAGACAATATAGAATGTTATGAGAGGGAGAATTAGTCTTTCCCAAGGATGAAACCCCTGCATGGATATTGAATGCCACATGGTCAGAATATTCATAAAAGCAACACTAAAGGTTACTAAGCAGACTGCACTTAACATTTATTTGCTTATATATATATTCAACAATAATATTGATATGTGCACCCAACCAATGAACAGCAGCTGGTGACCACTCTGATTGTATTAGGGAAAAGCTGGAGGGAGCTGAGGAGGAGGGCGACCCTGTAGGAGGACCAACAGTTTCAATTAACCTGGACCCCTGAGATCTCTCAGACACTGGATCACCAACCAGGCAGCAAACACCAGCTGAGATGAGGCCTCCAACACATGTACAGCAGAGGACTCCTGGGTCTGGGTTAAGTCAGAGAAAATGCACCTAACCCTCAAGAGACTGGGGGCCCCAGAAGTTTAGAGGCCTGGTGGGGTGGGTGGGGTGCGGACATCCTTGTGGAGACAGGAAGGGGAGGGGGTGCGGGTGGGAGGGGCATGTGGATGTGGAACTCTGGGGTGGGGGTGGAGACCAGGAAGGGAATAAAATCAGGAGTGTAGAAATAAATAAGTAAATTTAAAAAAAGAAAAGAAATAACAAGCCATGAATTTGAAAGAGACAGGTTGGAGGGAGAATAGGGAAGAGAGAAGTGATGCAATATTCACTTTTAAACCTCACAAAAAAAGAAAGAACTAAATACCTAGTAGTAAAAAAACTGGTAAAATTTTATTTTATTTCTGTACTTTCTTTGTAAAATGGCATTGGGGGTGGGAAGAAACCATGATATGAAGCTGAAGAAGACGTCTATAAAAAGGACTAAAGCTATATTATTAGGGAAAAGTTAAAATAAAAAGAACTGTGCATCATAAAGTCAATGTGATGGCCAGGAAAGCCACTGCCTGTATGGCATGTGCTCCCATGTCCTTGAGGGGTGTTTATCAGGTTGCCACTCATGATAACCTCAGCGTGATAGGACTCAGGATGGCCGTGTTTACTGCCTGATGCTTTTCTACAGTGTCCCTATAGTTTTTCTACCGTGCATAGCAATTACACAGCCCTGGGGGGAATCAGCTTTAAACTTTGGAAGGCAAGCACTTCTCAGACTGAACGGTTCATGGCCTCTCTGGCCCCAGCTACCTGCAGAAGACAGTGATGCAGGAAATGCTCAGCTGGTGAGCTCACCACCTTCTGCAGTGCTAGATTGTTGCACTGTTGGTCCTAAGCTTCCCTTCACCTGATAGAGCACACAACAAATGTAACAATCACATAAATATGCAGCATTTCCCAACTGCTCCAAGTGGGTTCCGCCCTTCACTTCACCCAGTCGTTTCTTGACTCCTGTTCTTTGCCCATCCTGGGGGGAAAAATATTTCCCAGGGAAGGGCTCACAGAACAGTCAAACCGCATGTCAGTGCATCGTCAAGATGTTGTCTTTTAATGACAGAATATTATGTTAAGGAATCAGATGTGCCAGGAAACAGCAAGATAATGACCCCTCTGGCCGCACCATGAAAGGGACTGAGTAAGGCACCTGGCCCGAGCGGCCTGAAGCGTCAGTTTCTCCACTAATTATGACTGCCTTCCAGGCATGGGCTGGACTTGCCACAGACAGGAAGCTGAAGGTTTCCAGTGACACCCACCCATGCACACAGGTAATTTTACATGCAGCACTCGGCAAGGCTGAGGAGCCCCTTGAGGCGCAATCATCAATGGGAAAGTGACAGTCACTAAAGTCTCAGGCAGAAAACAAGCCTCTACCCCATAAAAAAAAAAAAAATACGGCATAAATAAATGATCTGGGAGCCATGATTTCAGAGTCTCGGCTCTGGAGGCTGGAAGGAGGCCCAGCTATTGGAGCAGAAAAGGGAGGAGAAAATGAAAAAAAAATGGGGTCTGGAGACCTCAAGGCACCTCAGCCTGAAAAGAAGGGTGCGAGGAGTCAATTCCTCTGCAAGATCCATCACCTCAGAACTGGTACTCAGGGGCGAAAATCCTGCATCACATTTTCCCAAGGAACTCCCAAGAGATCAAACAATAAACTTCAAAGAGGACCTTAAACGCTATACTGTAGTTCACAGTCATTCACTCCCCCACCACACACACCAACCCTGAAAAAGATAAAATCCTGCCTGGAGAGGAGGGGTTTATTGAACTCTGCCGGATGAAAACGACACAGGGTATCACTGCGCTGCTACCTAATCAAATATTTAACTAAAGGCTTGTGTAAGCATGGAAATATGTCTACCTAAACACATTAGAATTCATGATTTCTATCATTATCCCCTCTACTATTTCCCTAAACTGTTTCTTTATGCGCACAGTAGGTACGTAATGCATGTCTGAGCTGATGGGTGGACAGGTGGGTTGACAGACTGACAGCTTGTAAGCCAGCCCCGAGACTGCGATGTGCACCCTGAAAACCTGGAAGATGAGGGAACACAGACCATCCCAGCTGGTCACGACATGATGCTTTGCAAGTTAGTGACAAATTTACCAACTAGGCTTAGGTCCCTGAGCCCCCTCCCCAGAAGCATCACATGACTAGGTAGCAACGATCGAACCATTCCTCCCGACGAACAGGTCAGGAATAACAAACACTCGCTCTTTAGATACATTTTCCTACCAAGCTAAAACTGGAAAAGGCGCTTCAGCATGAGTGAGTGGGTGTTTCAGGAAGACAGGGGACAACACTCGTGGGGTATGATTTTTACCATAAGGAAAGGGGGGAAAAAAACGTAAGTTGAGACCTGGTGTCTGAAGGAGGTCTATTCAGGTTGACTGCGTTCACTGCCCTCGGTAAGCTAGGACTGATCTGCTTGCATGCTGTGGAGACCTGGCTTGCAGGAGGTGAAATGGGTCCCAGCCGCTGAACCATCATGGGACTGCTGGTGACCACTAGATTGTTGCAGCTGCCTTTTCCAATGGGCTTGCACTGAGGCCCAAAGCCAAGAGCCCCTAAAAACAAATGAATCAGGTTAGCTTTTATGTCCCTTACATCAGCAATCAGTACATACATACATTTATATCAGGGCTCATGTTTACAGACAGTCCTTGGACCTTCTCCTTTTTAAACATTTACTGTTTGACACGGGGTTTCATGGAGCCTAGGCTGACCTCCAACTTCTTATGGAGCCAAAGCTGGCCTTAAGCCCGTTCTCCCTGCGTCCATCTCCCAAGTGCTGGTGGTTCCACATAGCTCTTTAATATTGATTACACCAAAAAGCAAATGATTCCAATGCAAAAGCTGTAACGTCACAGCGAAAAGCTCTCCATGATCACCACTGACACCAAATGGAGTGAAGTTTCACTGTGCAGAACCGAGAATCATTTGTTGAAAATAACACTGAAAGTCAGACTTCATAATAGCCTTCACTGAAGGACAAAGGTGACCAGTAGTTGGGAATTACCTTTATCTAATCAGGTTTTCCCTAGAGTAGCTAATATTTTGAATTTAATGATTTGACAACAAATAAAGTCAATACTTCCACAGGGTAGGCATTTAACTGGTCGATCTCACTGCAAAACTATACATCTCAAAATCCTCTTTAAATGGGAATTACAGTCAGGCTACATCCCTTCTCCCTCAAGGTTTCCTCTTTATCCCAGCACACTGCCTTTGCATACAGATCTTTAAAAAAATATATATATATATATTCAAGGTGGGTAATCTCTAAAATGCTCACTTGGAAAGGTAATTGAGTTTAACATGTTTTTATTTTCATTACTTATAATATTCCAATGTTGAAAATTGGTACATACTTCTAAGAGAAAGAGAAGAGGCATATTTAATGACACACGAGTCTGTGTCATTAAAGTTAAAAGCAGAGAAGAACTGGCTGGTGCTGCCGTGACTCATTTATTGAAAACAGTACTAAGAGCTTAGTCATTCTAGACATTCCTTTCTCATGAATGTATTTTTTTCTAACATGTCTGTCAATTACCTGTTCAAGTATCGGTGGCTTATGCTGTTACCAAGTCTAACAAAAAACTGAAGATCTCACTAGATTATCTGACTTCATAATGGCTCTACTTGGGAACCAAAGTAAACAGAATTTGTCACTGTAACTTTCTTAAGCTCTAGAAAGCAAAATTTCCCACTTTGTTTTTTTTTCCCCCAACAGCCAAGGGTTCTGTTATTTGACATCAATTTTGGTTACATTTTCTTCTAAGAGTTCGAGAGACAAAGCAGACCTCGGAGCTATGAGAGAATCATCATAAATGAAGCCATGCCTCAACTATGCTGATGGGGTCACAGCCTACCAGGTGGCAGGAGCCCTGCTTCACTCCAACCCCGTGGAGTAAAATCCAACTGCACATGGCTTGCCTAGGGCCACACAGGGAATTAACATCTTCTAAGACTCAGACTTCTCGCTGTGTTCCCACAGTACCCCCATGGTTTGGTTTGGGATTTTAGGTGAGCTCCTGGATGTTTTCCAAGATCACTGGCTCCTACAGAAATTTCTCAAGTGTGTTTTCATATGTACAAGTTTGCTTCTCTCTTCCTCGTGTAGCACATTTCTATTCTACTCCATTGTGTCTTCCAGGACCAGTTGGAGATACTCCATCTTGATGATCCATTGGGCATTGGGCATCAAGGCTTCGTCTTCACACCAAGAGTGGCAAGTATGACGTTTAGGTAAAGATCACAAACCAAGTATCTCTGAAAATTCTTAACCATGTACCACTGCACAGACTCACTTCTTCCCTTGGAAAGGGCAACGTAGTGGTGCATTGCCTAACCCAGGATGCACCGAACTCAGTTAGTCCTCAGCTTCCTTACATAGCTGTTCCCATTAAAAGCAAGATCGGATGCCAAGAACTCAGTCCAATAAAATGCCATAAACTCATAGAATAAATTGTCACTTTACTATTAACATTTAAATTCCTCTAAAACAGACACTAGTCACTCTCTCAGTATACATCAACTAAAATTTAGTAACAAAACATATTAATACCTACTTTGTCAAATCTAAAATCCTGTGTGTGTGTGTGTGTTACAAACATAAACAACAAGATAAATTTGTGTATTGTGTCATTACTTCAGAGATATGGTGAAAATATGTATACCTTAGAATTAGCAACTGAGATATTTTTGCTTTAACGCTTGCCCACAATCCTATCTGTGTAGTGAGCACCTCTGCGGTTTCAAGGTTCCAACCCAAAGATCCTTGCCAACCTTCCACCCCCATTACATTCCCACTGTGCTTTCATTTTTGTTCTTTTATTCCTATTAGAAATGAAGTCATTGTTTAATATATCTCTACTTCCTAGAGCCCAACTGTTATAAAGCTGTGAAGGCACGAAAATTAAAAGTGGTTACAATGAAAATGAAATATTATCCAACTATTTTCATAGACACCTTCTTGTCTTTCATGAAACACAGAACCGTTTCTTAAAACTCCAAACTGAGTCAATTTTCTGATGCTCCTCCAGTGTAGCTGACCAAACCGAATGGAAGATGAAGATGGTGAGAAGAACAATTATACATATGTTCTTCTGGTCCAGTAGGTTGTGCTGACCAAGTCTTCCCCTGGAACTCCCCGCCCAGACTCTTACATCCACTCTGTTCTGTAGTTCTGTAATAAAGACATGCCAATCTTCCTTTGCCCAGTTGCCTTGGTGTGCATTATCCCTTTCCTCTACTCCAAACTCATGGACCAACTTAAACATCCTCTAGTCACAGGAAAGCGACAGCCTGTGGTGCTGAACAGTGAATTTCTCGGAAGCTGGCAATATGTGTGCATAGCTCTGAGAATGTTCTAGAAAACGACACCAACTATCTCACAAATGGAAGCAAGCAGTAGGTGCACCAAGAGTTGCTATTAACAAAGCACTCAAGTCTGGATCTTTTTGAGAATACCAAATTTAACAGTGAGGGGAGAGCTACTCCAGAACAGGAGTGTGAACTCTGTGGGGGGGCCTGCCTGGGATGAAGGCTCTTTGTGTGCCCCAGGAAAATTACTGGATATGTGTAGTCAGTATTCCTATCTGACCATTTACCAAACCGAAAACCATTACTGCGGGCCCATAAGGTGGCTTTGCATCTAGAATGTCCGTACAAAGGACTCAGCAGCATAGCAGGCACTATGGATGCCAGCAGCCATTGTCACAGATGGCGCCGGGTCATGCTTGCCCTTGCTTTTCGGTCCCACTTTATTAAAGACGAAAACTTCTTCATAGCTCCTTGCACAAAGCAAGAGAGTAAACGATGTTTAATTCTCTGCCTATTTCCAATGTTCTTTCTGTTTTGAGACTAGAGCCAATTTTTTTTTTAAAACCAGGTGTCATCACAGATAGAAGTTTGCAACTGGCCAAGTTTGAATGTTCCCTGGCTTGCTGTTCAGTAAAAACAAACCATACAGCTTTACTGACTCCCAGATGTGCCAACTACTTGGGCACTGGCATTCTTTTTGAAATATCGCTTATTTTTAGAGACAACATGGTGTGTGTTTAAAAATGTGTTTACGGCTCAAATAAAGATCTGAGAAGACGGCACTCTGAGTATCACATAGGTTCCAGCCAAGATCAATGCGTGCCAGTGGAAAGCCCCAAACATTCTGCGTCCTTGCGTTTCTGAACTGGGTGGTCATTTGGGAAGAGCATGGTTTTGTGGGTGCCTTCCTTAGTTGAGAGTCTTCATCTCTGAAAGCCAAGGTTAATGAGGTCATCCTTAGGGACCACTGATAAGCTGCATCTTTCCTAACTGCTGATGCCCATGCACTGGTTCTCTTAAAACTCGCACTGATACAGAGGATAACACAAATGTGTTACAGATGAGAGAGCAGATCTAACTTGATCAAAGCTTTCCTGTTCTTAATCGATAATCAACTGGCACTTACAGACCGCTAACCACGAGCTAGGCATTGATGCAGACGGTGGTGAAGAGATGAGCAAAGTTCCTCACTGACGCCACTGCCCAGCTGTTTTTATTAAAAGGTAATTCCTGCCTCTAGGATCGTGTAATAGCTTTTATCGGGTTAAGAAATAAATAACTATGAAAGATCAGCTTCTAAATGGTTCATCCCAACACACAGACGGGGTATTTTGAAGGCAAAAAAAAAAATATTAATATCGGGTACGTTCATATCCTGCCCCCTTCCCTTACTGGCTATGTGGTACTAGTCAGAGTGCTTAGGATGTCTCTACCCTAGGAACTTCTTCTCAAATAGAAACAGTCATGTTACCTAAAGCGTGGGATTGCCCTAAAGACAATTGATTATTACCACACTTACAGTAACACACAAATAATACACGCCACACCTAAGCGTCTGGGTTCTCTATAACATCTTACTCTGAAATATTAAAGACCTAAATATAAGATCATAGATACACGAAAACAATCCCCAATTTTCTCATTTCTTCCTCTTTCAATTTGCTATGAAAAGAGTTTGTTCATACCAATTTTGGGACATTAAGAATGAGTCTTAGATCTCATATTTTTAAACCCTAAATGTATAGTCATAAAAACTCAAGACAAGGGTACAATACTAGTGGAGAAAATGCTATGCTCACATCTTACCAATAATCCACGCAGAGCTTTCTAACCCAGGATCATGTCATAGAAAGAAAGGTGTTGAGCCACACTCCAGGGGATTCCCCAGAGCAGTTTAGTAAACCGTTGGGTAGTAAATCACCCAGCACTGAAGGTTGATAGAAAAGTTGACAGGAGAAAGGAAGAAAAGAAAGGAGAGACAGAGCGAGCACACATTTGCATCCTAGCCCCTCCACCCACTAGCTTTATAATCTCCCCACATTACTTAAGCATTCTGTGTCTTGGTTTCCTGATTCTAAAATGAGTTTGATGCCAGCAGAACTGTACAGCTGTTAAGAGGGCTGAAAGAGCTAATACGTGTGATATATTTAGTGTGTGGCACTTACTAAATGCTTGGAGAAAGTTAACTGAATTAGGAGAGGGGAGAGAGCTCAGTGGTAAAGGGCCTGATGCGCCAACGAGGGACCCTGAGTTCCATCAGGAGAACCCATGTGGAAATGCCAGGCCCCATTGTACTTCCAGAATTGAGCATGTGAGGGCAAGCAGATCCCCAGGGCTGACTGGGCAGTCATGTTAACATACTTAGAACCTTCCAGACCAGACACAGAACCTTTCTCAAAAGAAGAACATTGATGGAGTAAGACACCAAACAACACCTCAAGCTGTCTTCTGGTCTCCACACTCTCTCATGTCCATACAACATAAACACATCCACAGATTAGCTAAGTGTTATTTAAGAAGCCCCTTCCTTTTAGGATCCCACCCCTAGCCTAGAAGCTATCTGCACTTGGTGCCCACCTGAAAAGGGAATATTGAGTTTTCTCCAATGGACTCTCACAGGGTAAAGAAACCACACTTCGGGGCGGGCCCCATGCCCAGTAGTAGTTGGATGACACAAAACAGCTTCAATATGATTTTTTTTTTACCATTTTTGGTTTCTGGGTTTTGTGGAGGTTTACTCTGGGGAGGGGGCTTGTGTGTGTTTGTATTGTGTTTTAGAGAGAGAGGGGCTGTGAAGCGCGAGTGAGGGGTGGAGAGGAAATGGGGACAGAGAAAAGCATGACGAGGATGCTGTATAAAAATGTTCTTCAATAAAAAATAAGAAAGAAAAATAGAGGACAGGAGGGAGGGGGAGAGGACAGACGGACAGACGTATCATCTTATATGATTTCTAGGTTTTTTTTTCACTTGAGCACTCAGAAACTAATGCTCACATACCACACTGCATGGGAGACACATACAGAAGACAGACAGACAGTCTCTCTCTCTCTCTCTCTCTCTCTCTCTCTCTGTCTCTCTCTCTCTCTCTCACTCACACACACACACACACACACACACACACACACACACACACACACACAAACACACGCAGTGGCCAGTCCCTCCCAGAATGTCCTCCAGTTTTACACCACTCTTTACTCACCTCTCCCATCCCTCCTCTATGCCACTGCCTAGGAAAGGATCTGACTATCTCAGACTAGGGTGCTAATGACAAGTGAACTACCTCAAGGGCATTTTACAACAAAACAGTACTATAGAAACATCAAAGGAACGTTTAAGAATACCCCAGATGATTAAAAAACAAAACAAAACAAAAACATTTTTTTCAAAAGTCAGGAAGAAAAAAATCAGAAGTTGTTATCTTCAAAGTTTATTTATTTGTTTATTCATTCATTTGTTGTATGTGCATGTATCCATGCAGAAATCAGACGACAATTTGCGAGAGTTAGTTTTCTCCTTCCTTCTGGGGACTCTAACTCAGGCATGACATCAAGAGACAGAAACCAGCTGCTGAATCATCTCACTGGCCCCAGAAATAGTATTTTCCTAAACTTCTCAATAGACCTTTCACTGTACAAACAAATTTTTTACAAGTCTAGTCCTTCCTTTGTTCCTGGTGATCACAAAATTGAGGCAGAGCTCAGAGCCAATGTAGGTCATTCAAAAGTAAACGTTTTACAACTTTGAAGCTCAAAACTTTACCAGTTTCTACCAAGCACTTAAATACCCCTGCATGGCATGGTTTCCTTAAACCAATCCAGAAAAAAACCCTAATATAAAGAACAACTCCTTTTTAAAACTTTCTGGGTTTTGTTTTTAAGTAACAGATGCTTTGTCTGCATGTTCGTGAGTCCCCCCAATGCTTGCAGTGCCCACAGAGGCCAGAAGGGGGCTCGAATCCCCTGAAACTGAATCAGGGTTAGTTGTTAGCCACCATGTACATGCGTGCTCAGAATCAGAACCCAGGTCCTCTAGACGAGCAGCCAGTGCTCTTAACCACTGAACTATCTCACCAGCCCCTAAATCAAAGACCACTTTCAAAAGCAAGCAAATCTCAGATGCCTTGTGTCAAGGTTTGAATATGTGTGGCCCAGGGATTGGCACTATTTGGAGGTGTGGCCTTGTTGGAATAGGTGACTCACTGAGCACATGGGCTTTAAGACCCTCACCCTTGCTGCCTGGAAGTCAATATTCTGTATCAGCCTTCAGATGAAGATGCAGAACTCTCAGCTCCTCCTGCACCATGCCTGTCTGGGTGCTGCCATGTTCCTGCCTTGATGATAATGGACTAAACTTGTAAGCCAGCCCCAATTAAATGTTGTCCTTGTAAGAGTTGCCTTGGTCATGGTGTCTGTTCACCACGGTAAAACCCTAACTAAGACACTATGGAAAATGTTTGGCATTCACGTGGGAGGGGTGCTGTCCTCTCCTGCCCTCCTAGGGATGAAACACTTAGCAGGTCAGTGTCGTCGTCTGGGTTCTTCTACAAGGTAGTTCCAAGCACTGCTGACAGCCACCATACAGAGCTCCTGCCCAGTCAAGGGTTAGTGCTGTGGCCGTCACCCCTGTGCCACAGAACAATCTTTAATAAAAACTCAACATAATGGCAGAAGTGATTATTTATGTACCCCAAAATGTGCCAGCACCTCTTGCTAATTCCTCATTTTCTAAGAAAGGAGCTGCCCAGTCTTCCTCTAAGGTAGAACCAAGACTAAGTAGGAAAGACTGGCTCAAGAAACTGTTCTTGCTTTCCTCTAGGTGCACAAGATAGAGGTGTCCACAGAAGACAAGGCTGACCAGGTAGCCATAAGGTCATCCCAAACAGAGTTGGCAACAAGACAGCCTGATTTTGGGGCCCAGACATGAAGAGCACTGGGATATTACTCAAAACTCTGCCCTCACAGCCTATTCTCCATCAATACGAAAGGATATTGTGACAAGGAAGAAATATTCTATATACTGTGACAACGCTCCACAGGTTGCAAATAATGTTTAGGATTTTAACATATGCATTCTTAGGCCTTGGATTTATTAACTTAGCATATATCAAAGCACCACCCACATTTTACTAGGGACATCGTGTTGGGAATTACGTTTATTTACATTTCAAGTTTAAAACAATAAGCATTACAGCGAATCATGTAGAAGCACATAAAAGCCATGGTCTTTCATGTCTGCCCAGTTGCAGCAGTCCTCTTTTAAGACATACAACTTGAACGGCCAAATGTATATCCTTCCACATGTCAAATTCTACAAACATGAATATGCATGTTCTAATTCCAAAAGCAATATGATTTATCATACATTGCCCCCATCTGTTCTTAAGAGAAACCATGAGAGTATAGCTATTTTAATAAAGTCTCAAAGCAAATGCTGAAAGAAATCCACCTTTATCCCACAAATTCCTGTCTTATACTGAAACATGGGTACATAAGGGAGTACATAGCTTGGGGCAAGGCACTGTATCGTGTCGGCTCCTTTCTTTTCTCTCAAATGGGGTAAGCATGAGGTATCTGAGAGAATTCTGGAAAGTACATGTATTCCACCTGGGATGGACAAACAGGCTTCTTTCTCTGCGGGGACCCAAGAAAAACCAGAGTGGCCAGAGGATAAAGGTCAGCAGCCCCACTGTGCATTCACTCACCGCCCTTCGAAGAACTGGAAACAAGGAACGCCTGCATAGCAGACATCCTAGGCTTCTTGTGGAATATTTCAACAAAGCTGCAATGCCTCCTTGCTGAAATACAGCACTGGCCGTGAAGTGACTGTGTATGAGTGTACACAGTATGTCACTAGGAGATACAGAGAGGTCAGATGAATGGCCAGAAATGCCCAAGAATGGGACTCAGAATGAAACCATTAGCAAGTGCTCAGAACTGCACACAACCTAAGGGAGATAAGACACGCTGGGCACCGCAGCCTGTCATTGTGGAGCTGACGATCTGCAGACATCAAACAGACTCACCTAGGAGCCATCAGATAAGGTTAATGCACTGTGCAGGACTGAATATGAAGCTAAATTATAGACAGGAGTTCAAAGAAAAAGTTACTATATTATAGATAATTCCCTGAAGGAGATTAACCTAGAGATATTAACCTGGAGATATTTCTCAAAGTTCTTCAGGAACTCCGAAGGTGCATCCCTTAAAAGTGGTAAGTGGGGAAAGGCTTCTAGAGATGCCCATGGTCAAATAACTTCAAAATACCTCAATAAAGCAAAGGTTACATCCTTTTTAATACAAGGGTTCTCGTAGCTCTTACAAAGTGAATAATGAATCTCTCAGAGAAAGTATGGCATGGAAAATACATTTGTTGGGGGAAGACTGAATTTTTAGGGGCTCCTCCTCCTTGGGGAGCCACTCAAGAATAACATACTAATCCTATGGAAAATAAGCTACAACAATAAAGGAAGAAAAGGCACATGGATGCAAAGGCAGTAATAGGGTGTGATCATGGGAGTCAGTAAAGGGGAGCAGGGTGCCTGAAGTCGGTGTCTCCAGCACAAAGCAAGGGAAGAAGCAGAGCTCAGGGGATCAATCAGCTCAGTTAGTCCAAAAGACCTCGGCCACTGTTGAGACCTAGGATGTTCTCCAATAGCCGGAAACTATTGGGAGCTTATAGAAACCTTAAGAAATGGGGTTAACAGCAGCCTATAGCGTGGAGGGTGTGCTCTTGAAGGGCATTGTGGGCCCTGGTCTTCTCTTTCCCTCTTTTCCCTTCCAAAGGGTTTTGCTCCTATGTTAAGACCACATGTGTTAAGGTCACATATACCTTATCACACGCCCAAGAGCAATGGAGCCATTGTGTACCAATGGTTGCAAACCACAAGCCGAAAAAAACCCACTCTCTTTGTGAGTTACCGTACTTATTTTGTTAGAGGAACAGAGAACAGGCACAGTCTGATGTTAAAGCTGGATGTTTCACATCATCGCAATTCCATGCCAGACTAGCATCATGAGGGTCACTTCAATAAACTGTGCTCTGAGCCCACTAAGCAGATAATGCTGGCACACTTGGCTGTCTGCCATGGGTGTGCCATGCTGTAAGTTATGGTACATGCCACTGGAGGTTCACCCCAGAGTAAACTCTTTCCCCAAGAGACGAGTAAGACTAAAAGCAATGGGAGAAAGAGGAAGTTGAGAGCCAATAAGGGCCAGTGTGGATAAAGAAAACTCACAAAAAAATGGTTAGAGAAACTGGTTTAGAGTAAATTCAGGGGTTTTAAATTAAAGTATAACAACTTAGAAAACCAAATAGAAGGTGGGGTACATCTATAAAATCTATTCTGCGGCTCCTTCTCAAAGTGATGAAATAAATAGGTCAAGTCCTAACCCCAGGAAGGATCCAGGAATCTACAACCCCCCACTAGTTTGCCCTTGGGGGCTCAGCTTGATTCACCCAGGGTTTACTTCCCAGGGGTATACTTTTTACACCAACATGCTTCCAGCTTTAGTCAGCATTGCAGGAATGTTGCCCACAAAGAACGGAATCATCAGCCCTACTCGTTTTATTTTATGCCCATGTTAAATGGAGTCACGTTTATACCTGATAAACTGAAAACTGTCCCATGCTCGTCTGAACTCCTAAGAACCTCACTTTGTGGGCATCAGCCCTCACCTTGCTTCCCACAGCGCTGAGCTCTTCTGGTAAGATGTTACAAAGACGACATAGCTCCCAGACACCTCATAAAGATGGACGGTAGATTCAACGTTGTTCCTGGGGTTTATATTCTAAAGTCCCATCTCTCAGCCATTATACATCAATTATCAACCAATTAGTACAAAAAGCTGCTGCTGACCCTCCTGTTATCCCTTGTGATGATTTGCCAAGTTAACTGAAAGCTTCCCTATCCCGCAGAGACTGTTAGTATATAGCAAGAGTGTTAAATAAAGTTCACCCACAATTAGCCTCGAAATCCAAAGAGGAAATGTAAGCACATTTTACTGCTTCTCCCTTGACAAAGTTTCCAACAATCCCACGGGAAGAGAGCAGATGTATTTGTTAAATAAATGAATTGTTACTCTCAAAACCTGAGATGTGAGCCCGGGCTCCATGGTGATTTACTGCTGCTGGGTCAGTTATCAGTTTGCTGTGACCCTTTTCTGCTGTTCTAGATACTTCAAGGGAGCTTTCCTTCCACTGACGAGTCAGGCTGTTCCTGCCTACATTCTAAATGGGATTACACCAAGGCCTGTCTGCTGGATCGGACCATGGAAATGGATGACGCTGGATGACACAAGAAAGAAATGAAGGGAAAGAGGGAGGAAGCATACTTTAGGTGGAGATAACCGACTTAGTCTCCCAAAGACCATGAGCAAGTCACATTGACCTACTGTGGACTTGGCATTTGCCGTGAAATGGAATATTGGGCCATTGCTCTTCTGAAAAATCTTCTAGCCGATTGGAGGGAGTTTAAACTAACAGAGAAGAACAACATCCAATCTTGAATTATGTTGCCTTTGATGCCGAGTACCGAAGGAACACAAACGAGAAACAAATCTGTCAAAGTTTGGAGGGAAAGGCAAGCCTCTCTGAGCTAGAAGCATAGGGGACAGTGTATGACCGATGAGATGCCTGACTGAGGAGAGAGCAGCAAGCTGGGAAGGCACAGAGGAAGAGGCACAGAAGCAATGTAAGTGATGGAGACCGGGCCAGAGAGGACTCAAACACTGCGTGACTCTGGCCATGAGCAAGTTCCTTAAATACTTTGTGCCTTTGTTACTCATCTGGAAAACAGTGTGGTAACCAATTCCAACTTCATACAGGGTTTAAGGAATTGAATAAAATATATAAAGTATTTCCATGCCTGCCCAGCACAGTGAGCACCCCATAAACCTTAGGAACCCCCAGTCTTACTAAAGAACCATGCATCTCCAAGTTCAGGCCCAACCAGAGCTACAGCAGGTTGACAAGCATGGGCTGACAGGTGACTATGAAGAGGACCGTTCAACTACTTTCAGAAAACACGGAGACAGAGCGGAGGCTGAAGGCAAAACCAAGCTAGGAAGACACTGTCATGATCTCAGGATTGTGTCTAGGAATAGCCAATCAGAGCTGACAGGACGAAGCCAATATTCTTATTATGAGGGAGCAGGAGGGCAGAGGAGAATGTGGAAGGGACAGAGCAAGCATGAATGGACCAGATCTTTCTTTCATATATCCAGGTCATACATTGTCTAAGTGAGCCAATACAAACCAAGGCTTAAAATGGAAAAAAATTACAATGTCACCTGCTAGTGACATGCTTCGCCAGATGAACCAATGGGTAGAACCCATCAATCAGGAAGCTGTGGCTCATTGAGTATTTGCTACATAAAAGATAATGATTTGTAGAGAACTAATAAGGCAGATGTAGTCCAAAGCTACAAATACAGTTAGGAAATATCTTCTTGAATGGGTGTGAGTCGTGATACTCAAGAACAATGAGGTCCCTGGGTGGTAGACACAACTGATGCTATGTCCAGCGTCTCCATTACAACATCAGGAAATATCGGTTTGCCCCTCTGCCCATGCTCGCTATGGCTCTAAATATGTTACCAGGCAAAGTTTCTACTTTTCTGTCTTCTTTTGAAAGACAGTGCCCCACTGTGATCCACACAGTAGGCTAGCAAATCCCAAGGAGGGAGACAACACTATCAAGGAGTAAATCGAACTGTTGTTTTGTAACCCTTTCCTCCAAAATTGAAACATTTCATCCTGCTTATGGGGCTCCTTAAGTAGGAAAGTCAACAACTCAGAATAGCTTCAGGAAATCCCTGAAACTGACCAGATTCACAAGGCCTCTCTCCAGCTGGGTAAAGAAGAAAAGGTGAGAGTTCCTCTCAAATAACCCAAGTGGCAAAGACCTACTAAGCCACCTAGAAGGAGTTTAGACCAACCTAGGCACCTGGAAAGGACACTTTCTCCAACCCATTGAGCTGTCTGCAGGCTATGCAATGTTCACCTATGCTGGGGCAGGCTCTGGTGATGCCTTTGAGTAATGATTTGAGAGTAATGACTTTGGGAATGGTCTTTGAGTCATTTCTGCTCCTATAAATGACCTGTCACCCATATTCCTGTAAGCCAATAAGGCTCACTGACTCACAAAGTTGAACTTTGGTGGTATCCACACTTTAGTCTGTTAAGGGTTCCCTCCCCATGTGGGGTGCGTAGATACATGTTACATCTCACCAGACAATGTTCTGTCATGCAATCCCTTCTCACCCAAATCAAGGTGGCCTGGGTCATTTAGGGTTTTTATACATAACGTCCTTGAAAGCCCACAGAGTTGGGAGAGGATATTAAAACTTCAATGCAGATAGGATAATGAAGCTGGGGTCCTTTGGTGTTTCAGAGCTTTGTAGCCCTTATACATGGCAACTGTGAAAGCTGCTGGTGCCTTCGTCTCTGATACAGGAAGACGAACCCACCAGTAATGTCAAGAATGCCTGAACTGAAAGGAGCATTGTGACCATCAAGGGACACGGCTATCGTTTCCTCGTTTTCTCATACATAATCCCTGCCTACCCAGGATACAGCTCTAGTTTTCCTTGGCTACCTCAAGAAACCTTGCCTGCTGATCTCATTCCTACTTTAGGGACATGGAACTTTGAAGAGAATGAGTGGAATTCCCTTTTCTCACACTAACCCTCCTACAGTGATAATACAATCACAACTGCTAAGTTCAAGATGGCAGTTTGCTTCTACAACAGCTAATCTTCTTGACTCTAAGATCCACGAAATCTCATCCCACATCATCCAGTGAAGAGCATGATGGCTTGGAATCTGCTCTGGAGAAGCTTGTCTCCACTCGCAAACAGTCCCCACGAACACTGGATTATTTTAGGTAGCATGTTTTGTTATGTTTTGTTTTGTTTTCTCTCTATCTCCCTGCCTCCCTTCCATTCCCTCCATCTCTCTCTCCCTCTGCCTTCCTCCCTCTCTCAAGATTAAGAGAAAGCAGTCTAACCTACACAACATAAGTCACTGGAATATTTTAGGTGTCTAATACCTGGTTGGGAGACCAGGTCCCCACCAGTCTTGCATCTTAGATACAGCTCCTTAGCATCTAAGTGTACTTAAGGAATTACCAATAGTAATTCCTCAAAGGCAACGACACCTATTCTATCTGTACGGTTGGTTCTTGTACCTTTTACTTGGTCTCCTGGTCGAACGGTTCCAAAGCATCAATCCACAAGTGCTTACAAACTTTATGTTCATTTTGTCAAAATTAAGTCACTTACACTTTTAGGAAACAGAAAGGAGCCTACTTCACTCCTAGCAGTCCCTCAAGGGGTTCCTTTATCTCCTCAGACACCCTTTGACTCCTCCCACCTGCCCACCAGTCTAAGGCTCTAAAGTCCTCTCAGTAGCTCAAGTCCATGGCCAGAGCTACCCTTGTTTCAGGTACCTGTATCAAGAACTGAAAGTGGGCGCCACTTGAGTTTGTCTACTCTTATAGTTCTGAATGAAGCCTAAAT
Organism: Rattus rattus; assembly: GCF_011064425.1. Lineage (NCBI taxonomy): Eukaryota > Metazoa > Chordata > Mammalia > Rodentia > Muridae > Rattus > Rattus rattus. The sequence goes on from NC_046155.1 coordinate 28,613,954, forward strand.
CCACTGGGATACTCAAGTGCTCAGAAAGTATGAACCATCCCCCAAAATGAGATAATTCCCCCAAGAAAGAGAGAGAAGGAAGGTAGAGGGAGATGAGAACCAGCCAAAGCCTAGGAACAGCAGTTCAATGGTCCCTAAGAAGAGAGGCGGCTCCCAAAGGAAGGCAGTAGGGATGGGGGAGTGGTTGCCTGCCAAGCTGCAAAGGCCAGTCCGTGGATTCTGGAGCTCCAAGGCTCCTGCAAAACACCCTGTGTGCAAGAGAACACAAGGGCTGGTCCATCCACCTGTCAGGAGAACTCTGACAAAGGAACCAAGATGCTATGAGTTTTCTGCTCTGTTCAAGGATCCTGGGATATCAGCTGAGCTTCAAAAAAATAACAAGATACCCCAGCAACAATGACTGAGACTAAATACTAAATATCCCATCAATCTTAGACATGGGAGCAGGTATGATGCTTTTATTTAAAAGAACCACCTCCCATTTTGTGTGTGTGTGTGTGTGTGTGTGTGTGTGTAAATGATTAAAATGATGACACAATAAACTACAAATTCATTTAAAATAAGAACAGTATAAAGTCTGAAACAACCTCCTTTTGGTTAAAAAACACATCGCTGGGGTTGGGGATTTAGCTCAGTGGTAGAGCGCTTGCCTAGCAAGCGCAAGGCCCTGAGTTTGGTCCCCAGCTCCGAAAAAAAGAAAAGAAAAAAAAAAAAAACACATCGCTGTATGAAATGATATAATACTAACCAAACTACAAAAACATAAAAACAAGAGTCAAACGGCACAAACCTCAACTCACAAGCAATCTGGCTGGAGCCTAAACGCTAAGCCACTTCCTTTTTCTTTTATTTAATGCTGTCTGTGAACTTAGAAGAGAAATGAAGGAACCGAAGCATGTGCCCAACTCAAGGTGAGTTAGCATTGGTAACTGTGACTGTATTACCCTGTGCACGCCTGCTGAGTCAGCCATGTTGCCTGCAAAAACTTCCAACCAATAATGGCCTGGGGTCGGAGGGAAGAGCACTGTGTCATCACAAACTCCTTCTAACCAAACACAAAAGCGGAGGCTGGAGAGATGGCTCCGCCGGGAAAGCACTTGTCTTTCGAGCACCGAGAAATGAGTTGATCCTCAGCTGTCTCAGAAAAGCTGCACAGCAGTGCATGCTGGCCCGGGGAGCAGGGGTACCTGGGTTTGCTGTCAAGTTAGTCTAGTCAAATCTGTGCATTCCAGGTTCAATGAAAGACTCAAAACATAAGGCAGACAGCAATTAAGGATGGATACTGACCTCTGACCTTCACAGGCACATGTGCACACACAATCACACACACACACACACACACACACACACACACACACACACCATAAAAGCTCACCAGCTAGAGAGATGACTCAGCAGTTAAAAGCTAATTAATCTCCCAGCAGACCCTATTTCAATTCCCGGCACCCACATGACAGCTCACAATTGTGTATAACTGTGTAACTCCAGTCCAGGGTATCCAGCGCTGTCCCCTGGCCTCCATGGGCACTGCAGGCAAGTACTACACATCATTCATGTGGGGACACATATGCACATGCACGCACGCACATGGTACACATAAGATAATTTTAGTTCTAGGGGGGAAAAACAATACTAAAGCAATGTTGTGGCTATAGCTGAGTTAATACATTTTGATGCCATTAGTTTAAAATGGGTGTTAGTTACTTATCTGGATTGAATGCTCAAACTGGAAACCACCATGAATAAGAGTAGGATGCTAAGTGGCCTTCTTATGTCATTAATAATGTATGACTTCTTAGAAAAGGATAAATAACACAGTTGAAGACATTTTAAGACCTTATGTCCTTCGGAGGAAATAACAAGGAAATAAGACGCTTCCCATCTCTCTGAGGATCATGCACATAGAGTTCTGAATTTGATACATGGAGTACCTCTTTGTCTTCCTGCTACAGGTGAGACCTTCGATAAGGAGGAAGTTTCCTTCTCTTCTTAAATGTTCCGGAATAAGACGAAATTAACTACAGGAAAAAACTCACTATGATTTTTGTGTGTGTTACAAGAAAGGATGGAGATAATTGAAAGAAATTCACACTTTGCAATAAATTACTACCTTATGATCTCCGAGTTAGAATAGCTCCCACTGGTGGACAGCAAGATGGGAGGCTATTGCCAGAATATTTCAACATGCAGCATTTAACTATTCAACTATTCCTCAGCCATTAGACGTTAACCTCGGCAGGACCTTGCCAACAGTAAATTCTCAGGCTGGAGTTTCTTTGCTTCCCAACTATGTCACCTAAGTGTATGAATTTTACCATTTACAGATATGAATGGTTCAGAAAAAAATCTAAGAAATCAAATTATATTTTAAGGCTAAAGGGCTAATGAGGAAATATGTTGCTTTGGACAAATTTCACAAGGATCTGCCCTCACTTCTTCACTGGTATGACAGCTCCCAGACTTGCTTTTTGAAGTACTCTTGTAAAATATCAGTGACAAAAATAATAAAAGGAAAGCCTTTCTTTCTGATATCTACCCTCAATAGAGTATAACTGACAAAATTAAGGTACAGAATGCAATCTGCTGGGCATGGTAGCGTGTGCAGCAATCCAGTGCCTGAGAAAAGGAAGGGCAAGAACACCACTAGTTTGAGGCTAGCCTCTACATAGCTAGTTCCTGGGCAGCCTGAGCTACACAGTGAAATCCTATCTTCAAAGCACACACAAACACCAAGTTGAGCATTAGAATATGTAAGTCTTATGGTACATAAATTTAAAGTGCAACCTGTAGAAGTCAAATACAGAGGGTGTGTGTGTCTGTGTGTGTCTGTGTCTGTGTCCAGTAAAATAATTATCACCAAGTAGTTTACATATTCCTCATACCACATGGTTACCTATGTCTGTGTGCTAAAAATTTAATCTACTCTCGTGATAAATGTCAAGTGTACACTGTATCACCAAACTACCCATAGCGAATGTTGCATCTAAATTCACTCACCTTGCAATAAATGAAACTTTCTAGTATTTTGTATTTCCTTGTCCCACCCCTTCCCCAACTTCCAACCCCCATCCCTTCGTCTCTAAGTCCCACGACTATACATTCCACACATCAGAAGGTCCCCTGGTAATTGTCTTTCAGTGGGAACTTGTCATGGCCCTCCCTCTGCTATCAAGCACACCGAACGATCTATTGGTGAAACTGTCAAAAATATCTAAGAGGTTTTGCTCTGTGTTCAGAAGTCTAGTATCTTGTAATGAGAAAGCAAAAGGAATGGCCAACCATTTTCCCTTTCCATTTAAACAGAGAGATCACTTTTGTTTCATAAAATTTTCTGGTCACCATCTTATTTTAAAAAAAAATGTGTCGGAAGAGTTAAGGGAGTGTGGGAAGGACAACCAGGATAGTTCCTATAGAGCCTCAGAAGTAAAGGGAAGGGGAAGACTGGGAAATCTGCCCTGAGTGGTGTTCTGTCACCTGACACCAGCAGCGGGAGGAATGCTAGCAACACCTCCATCCAGAGGAGAGAAGAATAGAGTTTGAAAGAAGTAGGAAAAGAAGACTTATAATTCGGCTTGACGGACTTGTTCTTTGACACGTAGCCTTGAAAAGAACAATTTTTTACCTCAGAAACTTGGCAAATGTGAACTGATTTTTCTGATAAGTTGAAACATGCATGCTCCCGGACACATGAAGAGAGAGAGGGAGGCAGAGAGAGGCCAGGTATCCACAACAGGGGGGCTGTCAGGTTTCTCGTCTCTGTGTCATTTCTGTTTAGCTGGTCAGATGAAAACTCAAAACCATATAATTAGGTGGTTGTTTATACATGATTAAGCATGAGCTCACTGCTCTCCGCATGCCAAAAAGTCAGAGAGTGGTTAAGGGCAAGAAGGAACTATTAATAAAAGGAAATAAAGCTGTAATACATTTTTCACTTATGAATAAAAATAATTCAAAGGTCTCTAGGTTAAAAAAAAAAAGAACGGGAAATGATCAGCCATGGCTGGGAGCAAGAAACTAGATGATTTTAAAGTGACTAGAATCTGAGAATTTGAGAGACATAGAAGCCTAAGCCACTGATAAGCAAAGCTTTCCCCCCAGCTTTTAATCTCACTTCTCGTAAATATAAATCACAATGAGAACATAAAAAAACTTACCTGTATTACATTTCTTTAGGATTATGGGAAACACTCGAGCAAGAACACTGTGTTCATTTACAAGCATTTATTTGTTCTTTATAACTGTTTCTACCAGGAATCCTCTCTGGAGAAAACAAGAGCTGGCGGTAAGTGTGGAAAAGGCACGGGTTTTATTTTATTTTATTTTTCCCATTTCCACAGTGGCAGAGGTTTCTGTCCCCAGATCAAGTGAGCCCATCAAAAGCAAAGTTTATCTGAGTAAAACCTCCACACAGCTGAGGCAGATTTTCCCAGGCCTCCTTGAGAGTCTGTGATCAGAAATAGGCCATCAACTACCTGTTGACCACACCTCCAGATACAGAGAAGGGCAGTGGCCAAGCCTTTCAGATGACAGAAAGGCCTCATCCATCCGAGCCAGCTTGCTACTCTCCCTTAGAGCCACTGCTGATGCTTTCCCAAACGGGAAAACTCACCAACCAGGGAAGGCGATCTGAGGAGGCTATGCTGGCAAATGGCAACATAATCTCAGAGGTGATTTAATTCTTCTGCCTGCCAGTGCTGTGATTAAGTATTTGTGCACACTGCTAGGGCAGATCACAGAGACGACGGACAGCCATGAAACAATCTAAAGTGAAAAAGAAATAAAACCCAGGGGAGCGCCTGTATCTCGGCTCTTTATGAATTGGGCTTAAGTCAACCTAGTAGCATCCAGAAAGCCAAATGCCTAAGCAATGGCTTTCACAACCTGATTCCCAGAACCAAGCTCTCAAGTCACATCAGTTTCCAGCCTGCCAGACACCTCCAAATTCTCTCTCTCTCTCTCTCTCTCTCTCTCTCTCTCTCTCTCCCTCCCACCTTTCCCTCCTCCCACCCCTCTCTCTCTCCCTTTTATCTCCCTCTCTCCAGAGCATTAGCCAGTCCCGCTCTGATTCTAGAGTGATCTTGGATGACCTACTGTACTCATTAGAATTTGAACACAACTCATCTGAACCTATGAGACCCCCTATGAAACACAGAACCGTTCAATGGGAGCCACTCTGAGACAGAGATGATCAGAGCACCCTTGTGCAAGTAAACAAATGTGTTCTCAACTAATGTACCTCAACAATGCTACCTCCCAAGCCCACATATTACCAGGGTCTTGCATGACGTGGCTACTTTTTTCTTCAAGCTGTTGCCTAGATTGTTGCCATACTTTGTCTAATTCAGCTCCTAGCTGTTACTTAGTCTTAGACGCCACCCAAAGCCCGTGGGGTTCATTAGGCCAGCAATTCAAGCATTTCTGTCTTTAGCATTGAAAGGGGGAAGAAAAAAATCTTACTAAATGAATAAATATGGATTACTTGAAAGAGTTTAATATCTACTCTAGAGTTCCAGATAAGAAGGGTGATAATTCATTCCTAAACAATGTGCGGCATGTAACCCAGAACCGTTTTCATCAATAATTAATATTAATAATTAACAAGTATAAACAACAAAAAGACCTTTTGGAAAGGTTTCGGCTGGGTCCTTTCCTCATTCCAGTGGCTGCCCATTGCCACTCTCTCGCCTCTATGTGGGGTTAATAACTAAACCTCCCTCATCTCTGACATGCAACACTACCCAGCAGCAATCCTCCCAAGAATGTCTTCAGAGATGGAGAAGAATGAAGGCTTCTCAAGTCACCTGGGCCTGCCAGATGGATTTCTGCTTTCGCAGCTGTGGACACAGTGCCTGACAGTGACTTCTCTTTCTCTCCGGCGCTCGAAAGAGCTCGCCTCAAACACTTCTTTATCAGATGGATTCCCTCCGTCCTTAAAGTGCTTCATTAAAAGACTAAACAGTTCTCTAGATAAACAGCAAAGGGAAAGATAATTCAATAACTCCTCGCAACAGGCCCAAAGGAATGTGTCAGGGTGTTTCTTCACTGACACACAGTAACAACCTAATTTATGAGGAACACTGTGATGCTTTGATACAGATACCAAGGATTTGACTTTGTGTTCATTCCAAACAATGTTCCCTTTGACTCTTAAAAGCTGTGCCACCATTCTTTCTCTGTTTGACTGTGTGTGACAGCATCTTCCAAGTCAAGTACTTCCGTCTCACAACCAAATTAAAGGTCACGTTACCAGCCATCCCATAGTTTCCTCCCCCCCCCATCTTGATGCCTGTTATTTAAAGCTTGAAGCCCACTGCAAGTGGTCGATCTCCTGTGGCCATTCATTTTTTCATTACAACGTAGGTTACGTAAGTACTATCTTTATACGTTTTTGAGAATCCAGCCTCCTGCATATTTCATATTTACAACAAACATAACTGCATCCCCAGCTCCCTTCCTCCACCTACCTTCATCCCATGCATTACCACCACTCTTTAAAACAATGGTCAGAGTCATCAGCAAAGACATCTCGTGCTTAAATTATTCACGTCCCTTAGTATTCAAAGTCCTTGCACAGTAGGCCTCCTGGGTGTCTGCTTGGGTACACGTGTGGGTGTAGAGGTGTTTACATCTTGCCATTGGCTGGGGGACTTAGAAGGCTGCAAGGCCTCCTTTGCATACATTCCCAGGGCCACTTGCTTGGAGGTTTTATAAAAGGCAGGCAGGCACAATCAGGACTGCTAAGAGGCTGGCAGCAAAGAGCTTCTGACAAATGCAGCCTAAGAAACAATGTCTCCCTTCAAGTGGAACTGCTAGTGAAGTCAGCCAGTACAGACCGGCGGGAACAATGCTAGGCAGGTCATTAACTTGCCTGGGTCAGAGCAGACTGTGGTGAGCTCACCCACCTTTCTGCAAGCCCCATTTTAGCTGCTGAGTTTATACAAATAAAACCCATAATTTTCTAATGGCTGAACTGGGAATGTGTTCTAAAATAGCTAAGTCTCTCAAACCCTGCAGAAGACACATGGGGAATTCACAAAGATGCCTCTACAGTCTGCTGTTCAAATGTGCACACAGCTCTGTGAGGGCTACAAACCTATTAAGTGGAAAACAAGGAACCACACAAACACACGAGAGAAGGGAGGGCTAAAGGGATTCTTGTTGTTTCTGTTTTGTTTTGTTTTGTTTTGTTTAAGCGAGGCGGTTACTGTGGCATTAAGCTTTTCTCTCTTTCCTTTCTCTTTTGCAGAAAAGACTGAGTTAGTTGTTAACTGCACAAAGAAGTTAACATTTAACCTAGGGGCTGGGAATGCCTGAGCTCCGGATCCTCCCTCCCCCTTCTCATTGTAGAGAAAATGGCTTCAGGAAAAAAAAAATCTTCCTCTTTATGGCCGATCTGGGGTGAGATGTGGCTGCCATCCATTTCCTTCTTCACTCACAGCCATATCCACAGCTCACCACAGGGTCCCCTATACACAGGGTGTCCTCCAGTACTGGCTTCTCCTGAATCTGTGACCAGCCCATCCCCAAACCCCCAATATTCCCAGCGACAAAGAAAACCTGAAGTGTTACCCCTTCCTGGAAATCAATTTTCCAGGGTTCTACCTTCCAGTCCAAGTTCAAAGTGTACCACCCCTCTTCTGCCTCCTAGGCAATGCTGTGCTTATGCACCTTTTATTAAGTTACTGCGTATAGCTTTATGTTACCTTTCCCGTTACCTATCAGCTAGAGGAGGATAGGCACTGTGCCTTATCTACCTCCATCCCCACTGCCCACCCCTGAGTCCGGGCAACAGCTTCCTATAGAGGACGGGCGGTCACTAATGTCCATGTTCAGGTGATGACCACCCCATGCCTGAAGGATGTTTCAGTACAAGCAGATGAGCAAAGGGCAAAAGAAGAATAGGATTTTATTATTTAAAGTAGGACGGAAAATAAAACTGAAATGTTTCTTGAGAAGCTCAGAGGGGTGGCATGGCTGGGCAGCCTCCTCTTGTTGCCCCAGCCATTTCTAACCTCACTGGGGCCCTCACTCCACACCTCAAGAACCCACAGCTCCCCACTGCTGAGGCAATTTCCAAAGTACGTGACTCATCACCTTTCTGTAAAGCTCTTTGGGAAAACAAGCATGATGCATACCTCCCTGCCCTGTCTCCCTTCTTAGATATCACAAGACCAGCAAGACAACATACGAACACGTTCCCTTCCAGACCCTCTCACTGTTGCTACTAATGTACCTTCAATACTGGTGATTCATTTATGTGTGAAAAAGAAGAACTGATATTAACGAAAGGCTTGCTGGGTGGCCCTCTCTTTCAACTAATTTTACAATCTGAATATTATTGTCCTATTTCACAGGGGAGAAAAACAACAGACAGAGAGAGAGCATAGGGCTTCCCAAGAGTGAGAATTTGAGGGTATCTTATGGTTACTATTGCTGTGATGAAACACCATGACCAAAAGTAAAAAAGGGTTTATTTGGCTTAATTTTCCAAATCAGCCTTCATCACTGAACTGGGAACAGAACTAACTCAAACAGGGCAGGAACCTAGAGGGCTATGGGGGTGGGGGGGGGGGGGGTTGCTTACTGATTTGTTCCTTGTAGCTTATTCAGCCTGCTTATAGAACCCAGACTACAAACCCAAAGGGGGGTCTCCCACAATGGATTAGGTCCTTGGCGAAGAAAATGCCCTACATGCCTGCCTACAGCCTAATCTGGAGGCATTTTCCCAATTGAGGTTCCCTCCTCTTAGGTTACCTTAGCTTGTGTCAAGCTGGCACTGAAGTAGCCAGTGCAGAACCCAAGTAGCCCAAATGGAAAAAACACACAGACGTGTGAGTCCATAAGCTCTGAAACCAGTGAACAAGCACTTCTACACGTGGAAAGGACAGAAGTAGGACTTCTATATGTAGGTCAGAAACCCAGACTTCTCTGAGATAGACCAAACGCCGCCGCCCCCCCGGCCTTCAACATCTCAGCTTCTACCAACAGACAGGAACAGCCTCTAACTCTACCCTGGGCAGAGAGCATCAAGAATCCTCGAGTACAGAGAGTAAAATCTCAACAGAACATGGTGATGGGTATCCCATGTCAATCTTTCTTACTCCCAGGGATTTCTGTTACATAAGGCATGCATGTTTGTTCATTCATTCTCTTATTTATTCTGGATCTAACTACCTGGTGTCCGTGGCAAACTAAGTCAGGAAAACTACAGCATAAATTGATGATTTGTTAAAAAAGGTTCTTGAGACACTAAAGGCTAGATGGTGGTAGGAATGATCACGGTGACATTGAAAACAACACATGAAAATGCACATCTGTCGGTGTCTTTCTATAGAAAAGACGTACTGATTTGTTGTTTGTTCACTACCCTTGAGTGTACACAACTCACTGGTGTTCAGCAGTGAACAGAAATCTATGCTATGCACACAGCCTTGCAGGAACACAGACAGTCAGTGCACCACGCATAGTAAGAAGTAGATAGAAGCTATCATTACTGAACAAATTCCTATGCACATTTGACCTTTTATGAGACCAGTTTCTACCAGACAACAAACCTTGAAAGCACTACATATATAGTTGCCCTAAAGATCTTGTAAAAACCTCTTCCTCAGTAGTCTATGCTGCTATCTTGCTGAACTTCAACTACATAACAGTACCTGTAGAGTCTGACCAGCCAGTAACAGCCCCAGGCAAACAGCAACTGCTCTCTGCTTTCACTATCCAGTAAAGACATTACTGCAAGAAAGACAGAAAATTGGGTGCTTGGTGAGATTGGCTTCCCAGAGGATGCCAGAACACCTTGCCACAGCCAAGTCATAGAGTCCAATCTGATCTGTGAATATGGGCTAAATAGATGTGGCTAAAGCACTTCAGCCAGCTTGGTGGCATAGAATGAACTAGCAAGCTCCTAGCCCTGTGAAAACCCAAGGTTCAACAAATGCTAATTTCCCTTCATCAGTGCAGCTCACATCTGAAAAACCTTAAACTCCCATAACCTAACTACCTTGAAACTAGAATTAGTGATAAAAAAAAAAAAAAAAAAACAATTACAAGGCCTCTCCTATGAGAAACAGATGTATCCCTGCCCCCATGAAACTCCGAATTCTAAATGTAATGAACCAGGAAAAAAGATTAGATACAATGTATACAACTTCTTTGTCTTAGAGACATTAAAACCGAAATCAATGGAGGTAAAGTGACTGCCTGGTCAAATAATTAATATCAGAGACAGTCCATGCACAAAAAGGTTTCTGGCACCCTGGTGAACCTGCTTTCTTCTGCATCCTGCTACCTTTACTGGCTATAAATTAAGAATGGGGCTTAGTAGAGTAAACACTTTGCAGGCACATAAGAACATCCTTCACCATCCGAACAGTGAAGAGAGCATGGTAGAACCTACCTAGTGAGCAGGGGTTTAGAAGTGTTCCTGGAAGGTGGAGAGCTGGAGGAAGGAGGGGGAGAACAGAGGACAAGAGAAATAATGAAATAGTAGAGATGCTACACTGTAGCTTACAGATCAATCTATTTAAGAGTGCAAGTAAGATCTAAAACCTGCCCCAGAGAGACTTTTCTCTGTCTTTTGTCTTCAAACCCAAAGAATTCAAAACCCTTTATTCCCACAGATCAGACAAGTCTAACCTCTGCAGAAGCAAAGAGGCTGGGACTGCTGAGCCTCACATTTTACATGAAGAGATTCGGGGTGAAGTTCCTCCTATGTTCCTGAAGTTGGAGAGGAACTGTGATTAATGACAGGTTTCAGTAGAACAGGGCAGGGAGGCACCTCTGCCAAACGTAAATGTGCCATGCAGCCAACATGGACGTTACTCCAGAACAGCAAGCCCCTTGCTAAGAAGAGGAGAAAAGGTTTCATTTGAGCATATCAAGCTTGACAGAATAGTTTTTTAAAGATTTCCATCTCAAGGGAAGTTTACAAGTAGCGGATGAGGCTAGCGGGCTCTTATTTCCTGGCACCATAAGAACGGCAGAACAATCATCCAATTAGCAGTTATGGACTGAGGGAATTCCTTTGCATTGTGGCCTGACTTTCTTTGTCTTTTGCTCTGCCCTTCAGGAGTCTGAAATAATGGAAGGGCTCCTCACTCTGTCCATGAGTTTGGATAGAGCCCCTGGCACAGAGACCTCGCCTGGTAATGAAGCATCAGAAGCACACTGTCCCCAGTTAACCCGCTCTTACTCTCTCTCCAGCAGGAGCAGCCCTGGGGGAGACAGAAAATGGCCATTTGGAGAGAAGACACTCAGTCCTTCTAAAGCCAAATGCTTGCTCATAGGCCTAGAAAAATTAAAAATATCACATAACCAACATTCCATTCCATTCAACAACTACTGAAAAGAGGCCCAGTTCACACGGCTCTTTCAAAACCTCCCAAAATCTTTATCTCACCCAGAAAACTCACAAGTAACTCATTTCTCCACAGCCATCAGAACCTCTAACAGTTACACTTAGAAAGCCGGTGAAAACCGTTCCTCCCGTAGCCCTCAACCATGAAGGACACAGTAGCCCTGAGAAAGCAGAAATGCAGCTCAACCACAGAAAGAACTTTCTAGAAATCAGAAAGGATGGAGGACCCTTTGTGAAGCACAGAGCTGTTACCTTTGGAAGAAGTAGGGCTGGGTGCTACGGATACAGCAGAGGATGGAGGATGGAGGAGAGTGAGATATCTAGTCTGCTATGCTCTCTTACTTAATGTGAAATGGAGGGTGGTATGAACTTAACTTCTCTAAATTGTGAAGACAAAGAAGTAAATGAGTTTCCAAATCCCTTCCAGGCTAAATGTAACTAAATAAACGTCATATTTACTCTTCTCATCAAATTAAATTTCCAAAGTGCTATCTACCCAAACTGTCCAAATTTTTATAGTAAAAAATTACTATGAAAGAAAATTAAATTCAATATGGTGACAAGACACAACATATGTGACATTCACAATAAGTTCCTTATATACTATCTATTATAAATTTCAAAAATATAATTCAAAAAGTTTCAAGTTCCCCATAACAATATGCAATATAAAGAATGCTTTGGTATTTCCATCAAGATATAGATATAGACACATACATGTCCCTAGGAAAGAAAAATAAATATAGCAAAGAATGTTGATACTTATTCTAAACTATTTTACATTTAATGTAGTCTCGGTTTCCGCATTACTAATATTTCATTGGAGGGAGGTACACTGGGTGTCAGAGGAGGTTGAGAAGGACTTGTTAAAATTAACACAGAGCAGATTCATGAGATCACGACATCAGATATATAATAATTAGCGCACGGGTAGATTATAAACTATTAAGGGAAGGGATCAATAAAAAGTGAAAGGGCCGCCTGTGGCACAGCTGAAGAGGAAAATGAAAGCTGATTTACATTTACATTGTAAATGCTCTGATGATCCTCTGCTGAGGGAGAAGGCCATTTTGTAACTTAGTACTCTTAAAGCAATAGCACTACTTTCTACGGCTCTTGGGATCGGATGGTCTGTGTGGAGTCCTCCGATGTGCAGTACATCTGATCTGCAGTCAGCTGTACTTGAGGGCTGGATGGATATCTAAAGCCACTCACTTCCATGCTGCCTAGGATGCTGGCCGTCAGCTCAGTGGAGCCACAGTGGAGCCACAGTGGGAGCCCATGGCCATGGCACGCGACTTGGGCATCTCAGGGAATGGTGGCGGTTCCAAGAACAGAGCCTTTCGAATCAGTTAAGGACCATGCCTTTGGGGCTTGAGAGATGGCAGGGGAGAGGTTAGTGAGCAGTGGTGGGTAGGTATAAAATGCTGGATGTACCAACATTGAAATCTGACCTCAGAGTCCCAGATCCCATCGAAAAACTTGATGATTCCATGAGAAATCCTGTTTCAACAGGTAAAATGGAGAGGGATACAGAGGAAGATACCTAATGTTAACTTCTGTCCTCCTTATATGCAAGTATGGATGAGTGTGCCCACATAAATATATGAAGCCCTACACACACACACACACACAGAGAGAGAGAGAGAGAGAGAGAGAGAGAGAGAGAGAGAGAGAGAGAGAGAGAATGCTAAGTATGTGTGTATATTTGGAACAGTTCACTTTTGCTTTGTTGTTGGAGAGAGAGAGAGAGAGAGAGAGAACGCTAAGTATGTGTGTATATTTGGAACAGTTCACTTTTGCTTTGTTGCTGGCCACACAAGTCTCAGGACCCACCAAGATTCAGAAGGTGAGAGAAGCAGCCTTTTCCTGGCTGGAAAATGACAGCCACACTCGGGAAGAGCACGGGGAACGAGAGCTCTGGCTCCAGGCACCACTGGCGAACACAATCCCAGGAAAATAAAAGGCAAAATATCCAAAGCAAAATACAAAGCGACTAACACAGAGATGCATTTGAATTTTTATTTCCTTTGGGATGCACAGACAAAATAAACACCATTATTATTTTTTAAAAAAAAGGTATGTTGGCTTAATCAGGATAACAGAATAAAAAAGCAAACAAGACTTGGAAATCAGGTAGAATTCTACATAAACGCAATTAGAGATGGTATATAAAGAGATTTTTATAGATCAAAACTAGTGACAAGAAATTGAGGCTTAAACAGTTCCTAAAAGAAGGACCCAAGAGAAGAGACAAAAATAGACAACATCATGCCTGCAGGTTGAGCTGACAGTGTAACGTGTGATATAAACCTATCAGGAAGGAAATTCGTAACATGATAAAGGCTATTTAGAATAGTCATTTGACTCTGTAATCTTGAAGAAATAAATGAAGATTTACACCATCACTTAAGTGCGACTTGCAATGACATAATTTTAATTTTTAAGAGTCCTTGATTAAATAAACTAATTTCAGTACAATACACATGATGGAAATTCTTCTGAACTTCACTTTTAAGTTTAAAAAAACACTGACGTACACAGGAAAATTTATAACACATTATGAGGAAATGGAATATGAAACTGTATTGAGAGTAAAATATAGGCCCATATATCTGTAGACTAAAATATTAATGAGTGATACAGCCATATCTATGGTACTCTAGCAGGTCATTTTATTTTCTTCTATATTCAATATTATAAAATCTTTCCTAGTAAACAGGCAGACATCGATTTTTTTTAAAGGGAAAATGCTACTTAAAAAAAAAATGTAATGTAAGGTAAAAGACTAACAAGGTCACATGGTAATGGGTCACTGCCAAAAGATGAAAAGCAAGAGAAGCAGCCCAGTCCTGCAGCGGTGACCTGGGAGTCACTGACCCATTCCACAGCCTGTTCAGCAGCAGCCAAGTCGCTTTCCCAGGCTCCCATCCCAGCCGTGGCATGGATTCCTGTGCAGTTGTGCAGTGTGGTAAATCTGCCAGCTTTCTTCTCCCCAGATCAATAATTCACCCATCTGTTTTCAGTACTGAGTCTTTTGCTTTTGCTTCATTGTTGTTGATGATTTGTTTCTGAGGCAGAGTCTTGCTACGCAGCCCCATGTGACCTGGAATTCACTAGGAAGCCCAGGCCGGCCTGGATCTCTCAATCCCCATACCTCAACCCCAGTGCCAGGATTATACTCACTTTCTACCATGCCATGTTTGCATAGACTTTTCAAATACAGTACGTATTGGGCTGGGGGGGAATCAAACAAGACATTAGCCCCTGGGAATCTGTTAAAACTTCCTGGGCTTAGGCTCCTGATGAGCTATAATAGCTGCTGTTCCTTCAGAAGCTTCCCCATTCCTTGTCTCTCAAAGCATGCTGGACAACTTGTAAAAACATCAACTCAGGCTGCTGGGAGTCAAAGTTCCTGACCCACGGCTGGGGTGCAAGCTAAGCATTTGTGCCCTCAGGTTCCCAAACTATATGGACAAGCCTTTTGGAACCACTATTTCCTTATTGCATACATTAGAAATGTATTATTCTGGTTCTATTATTTTTATCATGTATATTTTTCCCACATATGGAAGTCAGAAGATAATTTGCTGGGGTCAACTCTGTTCCTTCTGCCATAGGGATTCCAGAGATGAAATTCAGGTCATAAGGCTGGCCAACAAATGCCTTCACCCTTTGAGCCATCTCACTAGACTGAGATCTATTAACAATAACAATGGTTATATGATAATAATTATATAATAATTCCCAGTTTTTATTATAACTATTATAACAATAATAATGTATAGCCCAAATAAACCTCAGAATCTTTCAGCTTTAGACGGAGAAGTACATTCAAAAAGCAAGTCCAACTAGCGTAGGCATGGTGGTATAGACCAGTAATCTTAGCAATAAAGAAGCTGAGGCAGGAGGATGGCATGTCACAGACCAGCTAGTTTAGTAGACCCTGTTTCAAATGTATAAATAAAGACATAAGCCTAGCTAGCATGAGTGCTTATGCTGTAATTCTCAGCCAGTATTCTCAATAGACAACCCTGACAGCCTTTAGCAACCATGAACCCTCGCTTCACTCCTCTCCGCCCCACGTGAGGAAATATTCTTCCCAATATTCCCAGGGAGAGAATCCGCCTTTCCTCTTCTCAGTCTTTAATGGAGTCTCAGTCCTTCCCAATGAAATGTCTCCTTCCTGCTCCTATTCCTCTTTCTTTCTCTCAACGTATGAAGTAGAATATTAGGCCCACCTTGAAAACAGTGAAGGTGAACCTGATAACATGAAGCACCCTGGGTAATCATGAGATTTCTTTCTTTTCTAGTAGCATTGTTCCTTACAAATAAGGAGAAAGAGATGTTGCTGGGCTTGGTGGTGCACTCCTTGAATCCAAGCACCGGTGAAGCAGGGGGATCTCTGTGAATTCAAGGCCAGTCTGGTCTACAAATCAAATCTAGGACAGCCAGGATTCTATTACACAGAGAAACGCTGGCTTGAAAAAAACTTTAAAAAAAATAGAAAAAGAAACTAGGAAAGAGATAAAATATCAGACAAGCTTTATCATTTCACAGGCTACTCATCCACCGATCCAGATACCTCCCTCCACCATTCAATATACAAGGAGCATGTGTCTGCTGTGTATGAGGCCCAGATGAGGTACAGAGAAATGTGAAGTGAACATGGCTTCAGCTGGTGACTGGAACACAGTGGCTTCAGGAGCAAGCAGGTAATGTGGCTGAAAAGTAAGTTCCAACCTGAACTTTATGCCTCTAAGACCTTTAACCCCCAGGAAATGCACCGAAATGCCTTCCTCTGAGCTTTATGTAATGCCGTGTTAAGAACAGCCCTACACACTGTGGCTGCGAGCCTACTTCCCTCAGCATGACTCTTGCCATCTTGAAAGAAATCTGCCTATCCCAGCCATGAGACTGCCTGAGACCATGCGTGTTAACAAGGAAGCCGAGGCTGAATGAAATCACAAACCTTCTCCTCAAGACCCTCATGAAGGCCCTGAAGGGACTCAAGCCACCCTAGGCAAACATGGCTCTGTCAGGCCTTGCCCTTCCCCGCTGTTTCCTGGGCCTTGCCCTTCCCCGCTGTTTCCTAGGCCTTGCCAAAAACCATTATTACTTTCCTAAAGCTAGCTCCCAACATCTATTCTCTTATTTGGCCACTCCCCCCCCCAAGCTGACTGCTTGAACTCAATCCTCTCCCCTCAATGTCCAGCTATTAAAGTACTGAGGTGCAGCCATCAAAAGCCCCCTCTGGCTCATCCAAATTAACATGCTCAAATAAAATTAAACACCTCATCTTAACATGCCGTTTCCCCTTTGACCTTTATCAACCGCCATTTACCTGTGGGCCATGTCTGTTTCCTCTCTATCCAGAGGCAGTACTTTGCCCCACATCCAGGACAAAAACTCCTTCCCTGTCTCCCTTGTGACCTTCCCCCTTCTCCTTCATCCTCTATCTCTTGTCTTTGTCTCTTATTCCCTGCCCTTTGTCCCTCTGGGACAAATAAATTTCCTTTGTGCTGAGAACTCGGTCTTGGGGTGTCTTGTGCAAATCCTGGTCTCTTCAGGTCCTCTCCTCCCCAACATTATGCAAATGGAAAGAGTTCACAGGAATTAGAACTACTGAAGAACCCTCAGTTGGTACAAAGCTTTGTCAGCCACCATGCTGTGGATGGGATCCTTCAGCAGTTTAGTCTTCTGCACAGTGACAAAATTCCTAATGGCCTCACCGATGAGTCACCCGTGATCACGAATACCTCAATAAACTGTTTAGTTCATCAAAATGGAGTTGTCCAGTGTGGTGGTTTGAATAGGCTTGGCCCAGGGAGTGGCACCATTAGGGGGTGTGGCCTTGTTGGAGTGGGTGTGGACTTATTGGAGGAAGTGGGTCACTGTGGGGTTAGGCAATGAGACCCTTCTCCTAGCCACATGGAAGCCAGTCCTTTATCTGCCTTTGGATCAAGATAGAGAACTTTTGGCTCCTCCAGCCTTACATCTTATAGATGTTGCTGTGCTCCCACCTTGATGTTAACGGACTAAACCTCTGAACCTGTAAGCCAGACCTAATTAAATGCTGTCCTTGTAAGAGTTGCCTCGGCCATGTGGTGATATCCTAAAATGCCCTTATCTATGAAAAGGACCCTGGATGTTTTTGAGGAAGAACAGAAGCACTCTTGAGGAAAGAAAAATAGTGGGATGGACGTCTACCAAGTGCCTGAGACAAGCAAGGGGCTGAGGCATGGCTTATTGGTTAAGAGTACTTGCTGCTCTTGTAGAGGACTCGGCTCTTAATTCCTAGCACCCACATGGGGTAGCACATCACCACACCTGTAACTCCACTTCAGAGGGCATCCGATGCCACCTTCTGGCCTCTGCAGTCATCTGCATCCCTCAGCACATACCCACATAAAAACGAATGAAGATTTTCATGTGAGACAAACGCTATATATCCCACCGATGTGGAGGTGACTTCTCCACGGAAGAAAAATCCGCCCCCTGCTTTGGCTTGTACACTCTTCCACAGCCGTTCCCAGAGTTCGGTGTCAGAGCCAATCGCACCAGCTTCGGCAAGCAGCTTATTAGACATGCAAATCCTCAGGACCCACCCCAAACCTCCTAAATCAGAGTCTCTGGAAATAGAGACATCATGTCGGTGTTTTCAGGCCACTGGGGTCGACTGGTGCACAACCAAGCTTGCAAAGTTTTGCTCAAATATATACTAGCACAGGCTACAGGCCTTCATGCCTTGTCAAATCTCTTCATTTTAAATGAGTATTTTTCTTAAGTAGCTGCAGGACTATAAACCTCTTGCAGAAAGGTAGATGTGCAGCACCCATGACTGAGACACCGGCTGAGCAGGGAGACACTGACTTAGGTGGTAACTGTCAATGTCAATGGCTCTCTTCACTTAAGTCACCTGCCTCACAAACTAGCATGGCTTGCCCTCAAAGCAGGACTAGGTGTTACATGCCTCCTACATTCCCAGAGTCCTTTGCAGGGCATGCTTTCGTATCCACATCAGAATCCCTGCTGTACAAGAAAACATTCACACAGTATCTTTTAGCATCTTTCATCTCTCTTTGGGGGTACAGGGGGTGGGAAGATGAGTATTTTTTAGAACCAAGAAATGGCATAAAAACTTAGATCGAATGTGTGAAAAGAATACGTTGTTTGTACTCCTCTTGACACTACTGAATTATAACGTACAAGCCCCACAGAGCTTGACGTACAGATCCTATGCACACTTCTGGAATGACTGTTTCTTCCAGTCGTGCACACATTACAGGAGGCTTTACCGTCGCTTCACAAAACCATCTATAAGGAGGGAGCACGTCATCAAAGATGTCAGTGTAACCAGGCACAATTGATAAGCACACAGCCCACATCACATATGTATTCTGGGAGCCTTTATCTGCACTTAATTAGTTTAACTATTGCTTTCATGGTTCATTTAGACACCTCATGCTTCATTAAGTATCAATAAATGTTATCCTTTAAAAAAAAAAAACCTTTTCGGTAGATATGTGAGTGTCTCTTCCAGTGATAATCTCGTTAATGGGTGTGTATATTGCAAGTGTGTCTCTCAGGACTGACAACCCCCAGCCACCATGGCAGCAGTACCCAGAAGTAATATGCAAAGCATATTCTAGAGTTTAAGATGCATGCCTCAGCCACACATATTTTCTTACAGTAGAACAGGAAAAAACCCTTCTTTTTTCTCCAGAAAAGATCCATCTTTCAGGTTTCTATTTTTGCTTTGTCAAGAATGCGACTTGTGTTCCATAAGCTTCTTTTCTCCATGGCATCAATTCCCAACTCCTTCTTATTGGGAAGACAAACTTTAAGCAATGTCCCATGGTACAAAAGACAGTTTTAAATCACTGAGTGTTCTTTGCGGTTTCATTTTGTCCAAAGAAGGCAGCTGTCAGTTACTGCGATCTGACCATCTACCCATCTACCCTACCAGAGAGTTATTTAGCCCGATCACTGAATTCCAGGAACAGGCCGGTCTAGACAAGGAGGTTAGGGGCAATGAGAAAGACCATTACTGCAGGAGCAGGGCTGACTGCTGACCTCTCCTGACTCCTGGGACATTCATTTCTCCATTCTATGAAGATGCCTTTACCCTGCTTACCTGCTAAAGCTGTCACTCAGCTCCTCGTCCTATAACTCACACTTTCCCTACAGAAGGTTAATCACTCATTCATTCATTCATTCTTTCATCCACCCATTCATTCATTCACTTAAGAATGTATTATTGCTAAGGATAACCCCCCTCCCCTGAAACTTCCACACAGTACAGTGTAGAAGGCGTGCTCAATAAAACACAGAATGGACACATGAGAAAGGTCATTTCAAGCAAGGGTAATGTCACACATAAGGGATGTCACACGGAAGTTGAATGATGGATGTAGACTGGTGACAGGTATGATTCGTGGTTCATAAGCTGGGCTGAGAATATCGAGAAAAAAAGAACAGCTGTGAGAGAACTAGAGGGAGGAGGGAAGAGTCTCAAAAATGAAAACCAGCTAAGAATAAAGACTATACAGTTGAAGTGAACTAACAGATGGTGAGCGGGAACATCTTTACTAGGTAAAACTGCCTAGCTGTACACAGCAGTCTCCCAGAAAGGAGGGCTTGCGACTCACTTGGTTCCTATCTATTGCATGTAGTTCCACACCTAGTGCATAGTCAACAATACGGGTTCAGTGAAAGAGCTCAGGGGACCAACGCCCAGTACCACGAATGATAGATGCACTGGAGAAGTTTTCATCGTTTTGTATAATTTGTCTTTTCTCAGTCCCCTATTTTAATATCACACTTTATTCATTCTATACAGAGATAACTCGACAGAGCCCCTTACATACTAGAGAAGGCATTTACATCTGATTTTACATCAAGAGTTAACAGGCTGTGTGGTGAGCGTGTCCACGTGGTCTCACTGACGTGTGGGTGTCCAATGGTGAAATGTGTGTAGGGGTCAAGTAGGTGCTCAGAGCATAAGCAGAAAGGGTCTCAAAAGGAAGGTCAGGCTTGCTTATGCTGGCCTTAGTGCTTATGTAAAATGTCCTTCCACTCAGCCAATAGTGGATAACCAAGAATGAGCACTAATGTTCATAACCAAGCTTCCGCTGTCATCGTCACCATCGTCAACTCTACACACAGGGTAATATAAATGAACAGTGAAGTCTATTATCATGACGGATGAGGAGAAAGAGGAAAAGGGGACAGCCTGTTAGGAATACTTTCATTTCCATACTAAAACACATCTAGTGCTTCCACATTTGGCCTATCTGTTTTGCCTGTGGTAAATAAGAGGCGAAGTTTGAATAATGGATGAATGACGCCTGGTTTCATTTCCTCTAAATAACTTTTGATGATGAAGAAGAGCTCACCAGGTTGGCTCTGACAGGCCTCAACACCACCTCACCAGGTTAGCTCTGGCAGGCTTCGAGTCCATTATAAATGCACACAGCCAGAGTGACTACATTGGATATGTGTGGGAAACGCAAGCTCGCTGGGTTTATGCGCACCAGTAAAAATTCCGAAGGGGTCCGATGCCAGGAAAATGCCTTATTTTGTCAGAAAGTACATCTCCCACACAGCAGCAGGTCTGGCATAGCTTGAGCCACATGTTAAAAACAAAGCAAAGTGACATGCGATACGGGCCTCACTGCCTGATGACAGAATTCACGAGCTGTCTTCGCTCTGAGCTTTTCTGGAACACACTGAGTCCGCGTAGCCCAAGACTGCTTGACGGTTGGGCCTTATTATCCACCATTTTTGCTTTCTGCAAAGCCCTTACCTCTTAGGCGGCCGAGACTCGTTTCTCATTAGGATTGCAAGATTTATCCCATTTACAAATAAAAGTCTTAAATTATAAAGAACTTGGTACCTTCCAGTCTACTATACAGCTAAGCTAACACTCATCTATAGGTTTTCTTTTTATTTCTGAAGTCGGGCAGATGGCCATCACAAGCATACTTAATTAACTGATGAGTAAGACACTGGGTCTATCTCCTCACGGTCATGTGTTGGCATCTGGGAGTCCAGTGGAGACCGTCAGTACGCACGGTACACTGATTTTATGAAAGTCGACCACTGAAAAATTATAAGCATCTTTCATCCAATTCTGTCTCATCGGCTTCTGACACTTGTTCTGAGCACACACCAAGTGAAAAGAGGTTTTACATACCACAGAACAAGGAACCGAGAGGACATGGGGTACCCTTCGTTCTTTTCCAGTCCTTTACTGATACTTGTCTTTGTTCCTGACGTCCAACCCAACTAAAGCGAGGTACCTTTCCTGCTGCACTGGTGTTCAGAGGCTTTCTTAATAATATCAGCACAAAGCAGGGAACTCTAAGCAACAGAATGTCACTCCCTCGGAGTTCCAGAGGGAATTCCTTGTGTTTGCTGGTCATTTCCACCCCACCTCCCCTCCGGAAGGCAGAAAGAGGGGCTCCTGCTTGTCTCATCCTAGCATTTGGAGACAGCTGGCTTGCTCGCTCCTTCCATCACAATTCTCCGGTCTCTCCCTCTGTCATCACATCGTCTCCCTCCCTGTGTCTTCTTTGTAGCCACATGCCTTTTTTATAGATGTTTCTGGATCCAAACACCCCTCTTTTTTATAATAACAACAATCACTAGTTTAAGTCATATCCCAATCCAGTACGATGACACCTTTTCATCTAACAGTAAGACACAGACTATTTGAAAAGACAATCACATTCTGAAATTTTAGGTAAGCATGAATCTGGGGGTGGTGGGACTCTGTATGGTCAACTTAAATATGACCACATCTTTTCTTTTTTTATTATTGGATAGTTTTTATTTATTTATTTACATTTCAAATGTTATCCCCTCTCCCGGTTTCCTGTCCACAAGCCCCCTATCCCGTACCCCCTCCCCCTTTTTCAGTGAAGGTGTTCCCCCACCCAACCACACACCCCGTCCCGCCTCCCCATCCTGACATTCCTCTACACTGGGGGATAAGCCTTGGCAAGACCAAGGGCTTAAACTCCCATTGTTGCCCAACAAGGTCATCCTCTGCTACATACACAGCGGGAGCCATGGGTTTGTCCATGGACTACAACTTTTCATTGCCACCATTTCAAAGGACTCTGAAAAGCATCTTCAAGTGAAACGCCCAAGAAAGAACACTGAGGAAAAGTATATAATTCCATGAAGTAAACTAACGGGGCACCTATGAGACAGGAGCCCTAATCACTGAGTACTGAGGTACTCTTAACAGTTATGCTAGTTGCCCAAAGACTTTGCCAGGCAAACCTATCTACACACTGACATCACAAGTAGTTTCCCTGAACCAATCTCTTCTCTGGATCCAGATTTATAGGTAGAAGACCTCTACCCAATGTTCACCATCCAGATTTGGTTGGATATGAGCAACATCTGTGTAACATGTTACAGACTCTCTACACATGCCATTACCTCCATGAGAAAAAGAGTGACATCTGCAGATGTAAAGCAGTTCTTTCCAAATGATACAGGGGGCTAACATGTGAATGCAGATATGCTTAGAACTTGGATCTGAAATGTTTGTCTCATTTTGAGAGTGTGTACACACACACACACACACACACACACACACACACACCCCTCAAAAGTAATTTACCCACTTTCTCACTCGGTTGTATGTTATGTTAGGACTGGGAAATATCTTAGCTATCCAAAAGAAAAGCTTCTTTAATAAATGAAAAGGCCAGAAATGACGAGGGATCAGCTCTAAGAAGTCATTCCCAAGATGACAGGAATAGATGGATAGACAGGCTGGAGATAAAGCCACCAACTCTTGGGTTTCTAGTTCAACTCGGTAACATCTAACCTCTCTACCTTCTACCTTCACAGTTTAGACCGTAGCCAGAGCCCGGGTGGGAAGACGGTCCAAACTGAGGATGCTGAAAGCCAAGTGCAGAGATTCAAATCTAGGTCTGTCACTAACATGTGTGGGCCGGACGTTTGAGAGCTTAGTTAAGCCTCCATGCTCTACACAGGAACAAAGTACAGTTAGCAAACTCCTCAATCACACCGACACACAGTATCTCAGCTTCTACGAAACTGCTGAGAAAATTAAATACACCCAGAACAGAAACTCTCGGTAAGTGAGCGTGTAGTGATTTTGAGATGATTAACCACCACCACCACCACCACCACCACCACCACCATCATCATCATCATCATCATCATCATCATCATCATCAAAATATTAAGACAACAAATGAGTGACTGGTGGTTTTGATCTCCAACCATACTCGGTAGCCTTATTAGGTGCAAATCCTCAATCAGGTCCACCACATTATGGCAATTTCCTGGCCCTTCATAATAATTAAATTTAAACTTATTCCATAATCTTCTTTGCATTCATCTAATCCTCATGTCTTCCTCTAGACACAAATACACAAAGCTCTACTTTCTGGTTTTAATTTCCCTGAGTGTGTGAGTTCACATTTAACTGCCTTCCTCCAGCGATGGTGGGCCGTTTAGTGTCCTTAAAAGCCAGTGATGTTTAGCAACCTAGCCCTGACAAATCCTCGTTCTCGTCTCCTGTGACTTATCGCTATGAGCCTCAGGAAGGCAAACCCTGGGAAAATTATACAAACAGCCCCAAATATTTGAAATCAGCATTGTGCTCCCATGCTTACGCCTCTCTGAAAGCTTAGAGCATTTCTCTTTCGGTTTTATTCTTTCATTAGCCCAGGGCTTGCTAATTAATTGGAATTTTCCAGAGCTTTTGTTGCTGTGACAAAGGCAAACAAGGCAGAAGCTCATTTCTTCATGTTGGAGAGGGCCCATGCACCCTCCAAGAGTGCAGTAGACAGGGGATAAGAGGGAGGATTAAGTCGACTTTGAAAGGGTCAGACTTTGCGAGTTCCTGGCCCCCTCTCCCCACCACAGCTGTCTTCATCATCTCCAATACTGATTAATGAGAAGTGACGTCTGGACCACGGTGTTTATTCCTCCAAGAGAGAGGCTGATTCTCGGGCATTATGCGTGATCTAAAATTAGACGGCGAAGAACATCCTATGAGTTAGGAACAAATAATATTGGGAAGCAAAAGATGCTGTACAAAGCGAAAGGCTTATTTGAAAATGAAAAAAAAAAAAAAAAGAAAGAAAGAAAGAAACCGTAATTTATGGATCAGAGAGGGGAGTAAAAGCCCAGATGAACACTTCCAAGCAAAGCAAAGCCCAGGCTTAAAAGAAACAAAACGATGCTTAATCTTGACAAAAATAGCACTGTTTAAACCAAAGATAACCGAGCAGCTGGAAACTACGGGGAGCGGAGGGGAGTGAAGAGAGACGTAGTCCAAATTCTGCTCTTGGTTTCCTTTTCAACCAGAGCTGGAACTTAGCAAAACTGCCGTGTTTTGTTTCACTCACACTATAAGAACGTGTTCCTCACCATTGTCTTTGCGGATAAAGAACACAGGCTGGAGGGGCTCGCTAACATGGCGCCTTGGCTCCTGCCTACATGAGCTCTTCTGAGTTCTTATTGACGAAGACGCCTCTTAGAATGCCCAAAGGGGAGGAAATGCCATCTGTCCTTGTAAAAATCACGTTATTTCCCACCGGGAAAAACTGCATCTTACTTATTTGCTTATAGGTAAATGTTATCAAAAATGCCTCCCACATTCAGCTCTATATTTCTAGCACAGAGCTGGTGTTTTTCACAGAGGAACCACAAAGGGCACTAAATTACCCATACCTCCAGTTGGTCACCGAAGGGATCATCTTGGCTTAAAGAAGTGAACTGTGACCAGCTGCATAGACATCTGAACAGCACCACAGACAGACAGATGGAAAAGAAAGCCTGGGAGAGGACCTGGAACTAGGCTCTGGGGATATCAGTAAGTACAGAGTCTTCAATGCAACTGAGAAGGCTAGGGGATCCAGGCTCAGAGACTAAGGGCAGGATTGGAATTCAGAGTCACCAGTGTTTGGGGCCGCAAAGAGAGAGGGAATCCCACAACAGACCCAGAGGGAGTGCATAACAGACCCGAGGGAGGGGTAGAGGGGTCTGGAAGAAGCAAGGTGGAAGGAGTACACACTATCTAAAGACAGACTGCAATGAGACCATGTACTTCCAACCCTTGGAATCACTGTTTGCTGGACCTGGATGTCCTCACAAAGACAGAACTGTGTAAATCTCAAATATGAGGAATATGAGGAAAACAACAACTACTCTAAAGGAAAGTGCCTGACACTAACTGTAGTTTAAATCTTAAATATCCATCCAAAGGCCAGTTTGTTAAAGTCATGGTTCCCAGTCTGTTGCACTGCTGAAGACAGAGGAGTCTTTAAGAGAGATGGGGTTGAGTGGAGGTAAGTTAGGTCATTAGGGGAGTACTCCTTAAAAGTTCTAATCACTTCCCCTGTCCCTCACTCACTCTGGGTAGGAGGTAAAGTCTCCCTCTGCCTCCTGCTCCTGTCATGGTCTCTACCTGACCATAGACCCAAAAGTAATGAAGCCAACTGGCATAAACTGAAATATCCAAGAGTGACAATCATAAACATTCCTTTCTCTCTTTTTTAATGTTATCACCTCAGGTGTTTTATTACTGTAATGGAGAGCTACCGTATATAATATCTTCACTAAACTGCTTGAAATGATTTTTTGTGCTTGGAAAGAAACAATAAAGTTTCTAAAGGAGTATGGAGAGTGAAGAGTGTCCAGAGCATCTCAGATTTTCCTAGAACTTCTATGACACATTAAAGAAAAGAAAAGAAAGTTTTCAATAAAGGAGACGCTGGAGACGTCCCTAAAAAGTTAAGAGAGACTTCCTGATGAGGAGAACAAAGGTCTTAGATGATCTTTATCATAAGAAGAGGTATTTGGTCACCTAAGAGGTTTAACTGAACGTGAAGAGGAGACCATGAAATTACTAGGTTCCTATAAGCGTGGTGGAGAATGGAGTCTGGGCTGGGATTTGATTGCATCCTCCAGCCTGACTGCTAGCCTATGGCACAAGATGACAGTGATCCCTTCTCCTTTTACGACTTAAGTTTTGTAGATTCCCAAAGGACCTCTAATGTCCTTTCCAGTAATCACCACTTACTGGTTTTTACAACTTTATCATTAGCCTTAAGGACTGTGGCTCCAAATTAAAGCAGTAATTTGATAACAATACTAGGAGACAATGTCCTCAATCTCATGCACTCTCAGAATAGAATAGAGGACTCCATCCCCTGCAGTTTCATTAAGAAGAAACACTGTACAGTCAGCTATAACTTCCCGCCACATCTCTTCCCCTCTTCCATTTGCCCTGAAGTAAAAGACAATAGGAAGAAGAAACAAGAGGCAGATAGAAGACAGAAACAGGAGAGACATGCAGCTAAAACTGATCTAAGAAGGGAAACCAGTGGGGCATCACAGGTCAGGAAGATGATCAGAGAGTAAAACCGCCAATCATGAGTCTGGCTTCCTAGCACCCATATCAAAGGCGGGCCCAGTATTGTCTGTAGTGGTTGCAATCAGGAAGCATATGCCAGGGACTGGCTTCTAGTCCAAATGTTGAGTTCCAGATTCATTGAGAGACCTTGTCTCAAAAAGCAAGTTGAGGAGCAGTGGAAGAGGAGACCCAGTGTCACTCTCTAACCTATACATACACACATACAGGTGAGCCCATCTAACTACTACCCACCTACACAACAGACACGCGTGCACACACACACACACACACACACACACACACACACACACACACACACACACACGACATCAGCTAATACAACATAGGATCAGTAGAGTCAGAAAAGATAGAGCTCACCCAATGAATTTCTTGTGCCACTGAGCAAAATGACTCCCACAGAGGTCAAGTGAACTGTTCAAGAGCAGATAGTTAATGGCAACGCTGGAGTGGGAGCTTGTGTGTGGTAACTCAACCCAGTGCAGATTCTTCAGAATTGTCACAATCTAGATTATAACAAGTCCTGATAGGAGATTCTGCTGCTGGTAGGTAATTATTAAAGACTAATATCACTACACTTTTTAGGATTGTCTGGATTCCCCATTTTCCCTGAAGACTAAGAAGTCAAACAAGAAACAGAAATAAATGCACAGACTGCTACTATGTGGCAGAGACTCTGCAAAATGACCACATATGTTCTCACATGTTCTTAGAACTGTTGGAGTCTAGCCAAGTCTAGACTACCTGAGGAGAGCTCTAGTACCTGGTAGAGTACTCCTGCAGTTAAGGTGCCCAAAATATGCCTGCTGAATGAACTTGAGATGCCCCGAGTACATAAAGACCAGAGAAACAATATAATTCACTCAAGGAGGCTGTGTCACTGGGAAGTGTCAGCCTCGGGGTTTGAACCTGGGACCGTGATATCACTGATCCTTGTCTTCCACTGCCTCGGTTGCTTGCTTGCTGGCAAAAGGCTTCTGTGTTTTCCTCTTCAATCTCACCTGGGTCTATTCAATCTTTTCATGTTTCCTTGGATGTTTCCCCCGTCGAATCACTTTCTTTAGCATGATGTTTTTGGTCTAGCCAAACATCACCAGAATGTCAGTTCAGGTGAGGACATACTAAAGGGTCACAGCCAAGAACTGCACACTGTAGAAACACACTGCCTCTACACAGAGATAGCATAACTGGTATGGTTAGATGCAGTCTTCCTTCACATGCCTCAACAGCAAAGGTTCTCAGTAAAACCCTCCACAATGAACTCGACTGTGTTCTCTCTCCTCTTTCCTTCCAAAAAATAGGCACAATTTGCTAATACTTCATACTGAATCTCTATTGTAAATGACTGTCTAAAGCAGATCCAAAACTAAGGCACTTTTGAATGATACGTATATGGTGAGTTATGTCTTTCAGATATTGTTGACTTGAGGCTGTTAACTGGACTCTATTTGTTCCATCCAAGAAAGCCCAAACAGATGAATAATGATCCAAAACAGACTACACTTGAGCGGTTCTGCATATTACATGCAAAGAAATGTTCCCACAACAAAGTCACTAAATGAATGTCACTATGCCTGAATAGAGGAATAAAATTGAATTGTGATAAAAGCAAGTTGTTTAAAGGATCTTTAGTTCGTGTCTACCAAATTATCCTGAACATTATGTGCTGAACAAAGGCTCTGATACTCATATTATTAAGTAATAGAAACATTTTGAGAAATAAGCCAACATTTTCCTGTAGAAAAGATTTATGCATCGTTTTCTGGTTTTATGAGTGCTGTAATTGTCCTCCGAACCTTTGAACAATGCCAAATTCTTTTTCAAGTTGAACGTTCTGTAGTGCTGTGTTCTCTTTAATGCCAGAAGACACATTGGGATGGCTATAATAAATTAAACGGTGAACTGCATGAAGCCGGGTGGAGGCCTAGATACCTGGTTAAACCTAAACATTGAAACATCACATTAGCCAATCTGAACTCTCGGTTAGAGAGCCAGAACGTTCAGTTGCAAGTCATGCTGCCAGTGTGCGATAATGCACATGACACAAAGCACCATGTGACTTTTTGTTTGATAGAGTCAAAGACCAGCACCGCCATCTTCAATAGAAGAGATGAGACAGATGACTCCATCACTCCATTTGAGGACTCTCCAATGTCCTCACACTGACATACATTTTCTGCTTATATCCAACACCATCCAACTGGGGGTTCTTTTAGTTTTAATGTCATAAATGAGACTTGTATTGCCTAGAGGACATAAGGAAAACATTATGAATGATATCACGAGTTGTATGTTGTGTTTATTGAGCTTCAAAAGACTACCATCACTACCAGTCCCAGATTCTAGAAATTACTAAACAGATCTGAAAGCCTCAGAAACTGCCGTGGGATGTACTGTCAGGATCTCAAGATCTCAATTTAGCCTTAATGAGGGACAAAGAATGTCAGAGAGTGAGTTTGAGATCAGGGTGGTGGTGGCACAGCCACCATGTGTATGTTGTACTGTAATAAACTACATGGGGAACCATCAGTAAGACGACTGACATCTGCATGCTACAAATGCTGTGCACTGGTGCTGGTTCCCGGTTTAGCATTTGTGTTGTACTTACAAAAGAGAACATTCTTCTTTGGGGAGCCACTAAACTGCACTCAGGTAAAAGAGTATGGTGCCTGCAACTGACTCCCGATGGCCCAGAAAGAAAGAATGAAGGGGGAAAATATATTCGGATGATCTAGGTAAAGAATGTAAGAGTACTTGTGGGCCAGTCATGTGAATTTTCTACCAGGCCTGAAATTATATGGAAGCAAAGATAAAATAAATCACAAGCATTTAACTGGCAGTCGCTAAATTAAGTATGATGACTGGGGGGGGGCAGGGGTGGATGAGAATGAATAAAAGTGAAACAGAAAATTTTTCTATGCCTTATGGGCCTAACAAGGCCATGGCACACAAACTCACAACAATCTTGGCTGCCTACACAGGGCATGCACAAGACTGAGCCCTTAGTCATAGATGAGAGGCTCCTCTTCTGAACAATTCCTGCTCCGGCGAGCCATTGGTGGTTGAAAGCTACTGAGGGAGAGGAAGGCTTTGTTTTCAGTGACTAACTAACCAGATGTAGGCACTGGTCAGTTAGCTGCTCAAACTCCAGAAGACAGCTCCAGACCCACAGCCACGGAAGGAGCCCTGGTTAAACCCAGTGTGTGACCAATCAACAAAACGGAAAGGCATGAAAACAGATGGGGCCTTAGTAACAGGAGGAGAAGAGGGAGAGGGAGAAGAGAGGAGGAGGTGAGGGGATGAGTGTCATATACATGTATGAAATTGTAAATGAATAAATTTAAATAAATAAGAAAGAAAAAAGAAAAAATGAGAGAAAGAAGGAAAGAAAGAAAGAAAGAAAAGAAAGAAAGAAAGACAGACCAATAATCAAAGCCTGGCTCTTGTTCTGTGACTCAGGTAGGCAGCACTGGGAACACAGCAGTAGTAGAACTCCACAGGAGTACTGCCTCCAAGAAAGTTCCAGGGCTGTGAGACAAGACTAGACCAGGATCCATTTGAGTAAAAGCTGATTCAGAAAACTTTTCTAGAAAACAAGAGTTTCTAGTGAGTTCTGAAAGACAATGAAAATAAATTTATAGACAAACCACTCTACTGGGCTAAAATGTAGATGTAGGTCTAAGAGTCTCTGTTACCTATAGAAAACCAAATAAGTCTTAGTCTGTTGAGCTAGTCAACAGTTGTGATCAATTCTGTAAAACCACATGAGGCTACAACAAAGGCCTGGGATCCTTTGGGAAGCATACACTTCAGTAGCCCATGTATGGACCTAAAATGGGGCCATACTTCAATCTTGGTTTCTAAATATACACAGACTGTACTTCCAGTCCAGTCCTTGGCTTCACCTCCCACTGCTACTGGATGAGCCTTACTCTTAACTAAAATGTACAACCGGAAGGCTCCTCCCCGTACCACAAAGGCTTCAGAAGGCTTCCTCTAGCCTATCTACCCTTTCCTATGTGTTCACACTATGTGTTTTGTTAATAACTACCAAAGTCCGGAGCAGCAAAAGGATTTCCATCACAGACACAAAGTGGAGTTCATTCCTGATTTTTTTTTCTTTTTTTCGGAACTGGGGACCGAACTGAGCTAAATCCCCAACCCCTCATTCCTGATTTTATTGTAACCAAGGGGGACAATACAATAGAGAAAGATAATGAATCGATCAAATACCAGTTAATGAATTAAGTCGTCATACACAAACTGTGCTTGTGCTCCTTAGCACATTCAGATCACACAGGGTCTCACAGAAAGTGACCAAGTGTTTGTGGAAGAGTGAGACTTGTCACCACCTAAGAATGTGGTAAATGCAATCTTCCTGATACCACCTCAAAGGTTATGTTTCAAGGTGGTGATACCACTGCTATCATTGAAAGACTGTGTGCTTCAACCCAGTTCTGTTGGGTGGATATGACATTATGTACTTGTGTATACAAACACATACATATGTAATACTGAACATGACAGATAAAATCGTTTTATTAATAAAACTGTGATCAATCACTTAAGTTGAGTCCTTAAATATGACGTGTATTAAGCTCCAGCCTAGGACTGACAACTCCAGAGAGGCTACTGAGAGGTTAAATTAAAATTTAACCTATTACATTGTCTCCAACTTCGATGTTAAATTCTGTCTCTGAACTTCCATTTCTTTAGTGCTTAAAAAAAGGAAAGAAAGAAACACAGATGGAATAAACTTCATTCACTTAATTTGAAAATCAGATGCAGACTTCAAAAATTGGAAAAAAAATGAAAGAATCTTGCTGTTTGGTTTGTTTTTTGAAAAATAGCTATCTAAAGGAAGAACTATTTACATCACTCAACAGAGCCCTTGATGGACTCATAACGAATCGCGGGATCTAAAATTTTTGACGAAGGCAGTCATACAAATGGAATATAACCAGGACGGTGGGAATGCTTTTTTCTTTTAATGATAATTAAGCTTAAAGCTGCTCTGTGGTGGTTAGACATCGCAGGTTTTGAATGAAGATAATTTAACACTGCCATACCACACAGAACAAAAGCTCAAATGTCAACTGGGTGGGCTATTAACTGACCGGAGAGAACTGCTTTCCAAGGCTGAATATTTTCACATTTTTTTGGACACATTTAGCTACATCTAAGCTCCTGCATTTATCCCAACTACCTCTTTTCACAATGTGCCCTGCTGACACGAACTCCCAGACTTTAGAGGTGCCCACGGGGCTCCTCCTCTCGAGGCTCTCTTGCTGATCCAGAATTGCAGCCTCTCTGCTTTGGAAGGTTCCTACTCACATGTCCACGTCCAGTCATGATGTCTGTGGACCTATATTTTGAAATGTCTTTTCTCCCTCATCTACAAAGACCGCTTCACTGTATCTCTCCAACCTGTCCTGGTAGACATGGGCTTTGACACCACTACATTCCACACATGTAGGTGGCCATCCCATACACAGTAAATCCACTGAAGAATAGATTCTTAAAAGTCATCCAAAGAGAAGCCAACAAGTAAATTTTATAAACTGCTCAAATCTTTGTATCTTATCAGCATTTTAAGTAAAAATGATCTGAATAATCTGTCACCGTTTCTTAATTCAAAACAAGTAACAAATGTGTAGAGTATTTGTTTTTATAACAAATATCTTTTAATGGTATATCAAAATTAAAACAACTCTGCTACCAAAGGCTAGGATCTGGGGAGAGGAGTGGAAGGATGCCCCTAAAATAAACCACATTCAGTCTAAGATTAAATACACATGAACATGTATTTTCTCACTGGCTGAGGAAGTCTACTGTTTGCACTGTCTCTCTTACTGAGATGTCTTTTCCAGACCAGAGTCATAGCTCTTGCCCTCAGTTCAGTGAACCCTTTGGCTATTCCATTTCTTAGGATAGGTTGAGCACGGCCAACCAAGGCATTATGTCCCAAAGTGAATGACTGACACTCTGGAAGCTACCTCTCCTCATGGTACACTTTATAACACTGAAACCAACAAGTGATTAGCACCGATATCAATGTATAGTGTACTCACAGGGGGAAAGTATCCAGCTTCCTAAAATAGCACCCATCAGCAGAACTAGCTGAACCTGGATGCGGAAAAAAAAACAGGATACCAGAATTCAAGGATGAATCACAACTGTATGGGTGGCTGAACAGGTGTTAAAGAGCTCAGCACCTGCAGCAAACCATGAGACACACAGCTCTCTGAGTATTTACTTATCCTGGAAGGAGGAAGGGAAGACTCACAAAATGAAGAAACAGAAGAAAAGCACTAAGTGACAAGTTTCATAGACAAAACATAGAATGATGGGAACAGCAATGGCTGCCCAACTCTCAGGCTGTACAAATGTCCTGAGGCCAGGCAATAAATACAGTTCAAATACCATCTAAGTCACTTGGAAATACCATGTGATCACGTGGGAAAGGAGGCCACATACCTAGTTGATCTTTCAGTTCTGTAGAATGGACGTCTCAGGTTTTCCGTAAAATCCTTCCATATCTAAGTCATAGCTCTGTATTATTTAAGCCTTTATAGATCTAAGGAAATAGCTGGGGGCCACATTCCCTACATAAACTATCCCCCGGAAGCCTCACAACTTGAGCTTTGCATATATCAATAATTCATTGTGCGTTATAATCTTGTCTTCAAGTTGGCCAGAAGCAGGATGGGAAGGTGTCCCACCAACATCACTGAAAGAATTAGCAAGACAGGAACTCAAGTGGGGAAAACAAGCCTGGCTTTTCCACGTCTACATTACAGTAAAGGCTTGATAAAGACTAAATCCTTAATGCCCTAACATTCTCAAAGTGCATCGAGTAAATAGTTTCCTATTTTATCATCCTTATCCTCACCCTCTAATTTGCCTCTGGTTCTTTCTGTTTATTAATCGTGGCATATATGTCTCTTTTCCTTTTTGTAAAGAGCTTTTTAAACGCTTCTGAAAAAAGAGGCAGGGAATAGTAAATTTGAACAAATAAGTCTTTCACACGTTCCTGATATTCTAATTACAGGCAAGTGTGTTACTATATTTAGGAACTATACATTTTAACACAAGAAGTGATCCCCGAGGGGTGAGCTCCTTCTAAAGGAATCAACGTTATTGACAGGCTCTCCATCCACATCACTTGTCACTGGGAATGCCGGAGGAATCTTCTCGAAAATGATTTGTGTTCTTGGGCCTTTATCATAAGACATTAGTGTAAATGTGAGTCTCCTCTCCCTCTTCCCCTCCCTCTCCCCTCCCTCTCTTGCTACCTCCTCCTCTCCTTGTCCCTCTCACTCTCCCTCCCATTCCCTCCCCACTTTCTCTCCCTCCCTCTTCCCCTCTCTCCCTCTCTCTCCCTCTTTCTCCCTCCTTCTCCCCATCATTCTTCCCCCCTCCCTCCATCCCTCCCTCTCTTTCTCTCTTTCTCTCTTTCTCTCACAGACAGCAAAATATTATGAAGCACTTAGATTTCCACACTATTATCTCAAAATTTAACTCTCTTTCCTTCAGTATACTTAGGCCTCTCTAAGAAACATTACATATGTCAGCCACAACTTTTATAGTAGGAACAATATTTAGGAAATAGTAATTAAATAATAGCACGCTCACACAGAATAATGATCACTCTAAGAAAAGAATTGATCAGTAACGTGTATTTCTTTGCGCTACAATAAGTGCGTTTAAATTCTAGTCAACAGGCCTTGAGTATTATGCACTTGGAAAAACAATATAACCTCAGCTCGAAAATATTATTTAGACATGCCAAGGGAAACACAGACATTTTCAACTCAGTGATTTAAAAAGGAAATAAGCTCCTGAAATTCCAGTGACATAACGTCATACGAAAGGTATGTTAATTCTTCCAACTTAGAACATTTAAATCATAAGACCCAGCATGCAAATACCACCAACTGCTCTAAATCGGTACGTTAGTGAAGATCACAAGAGAACAAGGAAAACTAAATTATGCAAGGGTGATTGGTGCTTGTATGTGATATAAGTATATATAATCAATTACCTATCGTTTTTTATAAATCAACCACTAGCTTTTTATTGCCTATGCTCAAAAAGCAGATGCTGAGTCTATAAACTGCGAATTAACCTTCCAGTTTAATTAATTGTTCCTTTGGAAATACTGACTTTTAAATCCCATGCTGCAGCTAAGTCGTCCTAGAGGTAAGTGCCAATCTTTCATCCAGGTTCCCAGGCTATGATCCAAAGAAGATGGTGTGCAGTGACTCCATTTTTAATAATTAATGACTCACCTGCATTTTATTTATACGTTGGCAACTGACTAGACTTAATTTTAGATTGTTCCAACATGAGCCACCAAGCCTGAAGAAAACCTCTACAACTCCCTGTCTTCCTGTAAATATACCTGGAGACATGTAGATTGGTGGCATGATTCAGAAACAGGTCAAAGGGACAAAGACGGCCTCAGAGAGTGATGGAGTCACAGTGGCCAGTCCTCTATGAGGACACAGTCTTCTGGGCTCAGCGCTGTCTATTTAATAAAGTAAACAGTTGGGGTTGGGGATTTAGCTCATCGGTAGAGCACTTGCCTAGCAAGCGCAAGGCCCTGGGTTCGGTCCCCAGCTCCGAAAAAAAGAAAAAAAAAAGAAAGTAAACAGTTTAAGTAGGAGGTAGGTGGCTTCAGAAACAGCCTCAAGGTCCTTTTATATGAAAATTGTCCCTTACTAACTGGACCTGTGATTCTATCCACTGGAACATCATCCTCTTACTTCCAAAGAGCCTTGTTAAAAGCAAATGTTCTGTGGTTTGGATCTTAACTACCACGTAAGGGGTTATGGTAAAGGCTTCGTTCCCAGCTCACCACTATTGGCAACTGGCAGAAACCTTAGCCCGTGCTGCTGTGGGAATCCTCACACCATGGGAAATTCACCTATGAAGGGGATTGTGGAGTAGCAGCCATTTACTTCCCTTTTGTTCCCTGACCATGAAGTGAAAGATTTTTCTCTACATCCTGATATATTCTTCAACACAGATTCCAAACCAGCAAGGCCTCCACAGTCATGAACTGGACAGATCCCTCACCCCCCCCTCCCCTTGTAAACTGATGATCTCAAATTTGTTCTCTGTTATCACTGTGTTTGTTTAAAAATGAGACAGTGTCGTACTATTGGCTTGGGCTGGCCTAAAACACAATCCTCCTGCCTGTGCCTGCCTGGCTCAGACAGTTATTTTAGAACATTAACTTATCAAAGTCTGTTGACAGGGTTAGGTGTATTGTTCAGTGAGAGCGTGCTTGCCTAGCACGCTAAGGGCCCTGGGTTAGATCCCCAACTTCACCACACAAAAACCTGCTTGTGCTATTCTTTCAAACTGAAATACATGAAAGCTATTTCCTCAGAGAACACAGAAGAAGGGAAACTGGGAGCAGAAGGGAATGGGCACTTAGTGAATGAAAACAGAGTACAAATGTCTTCTCCATGGTTCTGGAACCTTCCCTGCCAAAGCCCTAGGACCTAGCCACCAAGAGACAATGAAACTCTGGATGACCAGCTACTGAAGGCAAATGTCCGTAAGTTTTATATGTCCTCTGAGAAGCATCCATAAATACATACAAATTTTGTAACCACAATGGTTTATAGTTCTTAGAAATCGAGAATCACCATTTGTTGTTGGATGGAGTTTCTGGAAGGATCCATCCATCTAGGATAAATCTGCTTCTGAAGATCTTAACTACTCAAGCCCTCAGTGCCTTGAACAAGGAATGAGTTTTCAATAACCCAGTCCTTCCTTCCATAAGCAGCTCCCATAACACGGTACAGGGACCCAAAGGAAGTAAAGCATTGATGGACCGTGTCTTTACAACTCATGCTCTGGGTTATATGTATCATTTCTTGTCACCCTAAAGAAAGGATTGTATCTTCCCTTGAAGGATGAAAAGCTGGGGCTCAGAGATCCTGGTCAGGGTCCCACAGACAACAGCTGTTAGAGCAGACCCTCCAAGAAGCCCAGGCTTCAGTCTTTTCCGAGATAAAGGACAAGCCTGAATGGTGGCTGCTAACTGGGCGACAGCTCTGAACATAGACCTCAGACGGTGCCAAATGATACAAGGAAATCCTTTCTGCTTGGGAAACTAAGCTATGCAATGGAAGTAAGGCTGCAGCCTTTCCTCGTTCCTGGATTATATCAGAAAGTAACCGGGACCAAGATCCTGGTTGTGTGCTCAGGGAAACTGTCAGGAAGACAAAAACCCATTTCAGCCTTTCTTCTAAACGTAACACACACATTCAATGCAAGTATTTTGAGAGCCATTTGTGAAACCTTGGGAAAGAAACAGCAATGACTTTCAATCCCATTGTCTGGAGAGAATGACAACATCCTGGGTTAGTTTCCTTGTAGTCTGTTCTCTGAACCCACTTTTACGTTTGAAGCAAGTTTGCATAAAACTCTACTCATTTAAGCTTGCATTTATGTTACTTTACCACCTTAAAATACTTGTAAACTTAATTGTAATACTTGACTATACAAAAATTAACAGTTTGCTTAATTATTCCTTCACTGTTAAGAATTTAATATAAAGATGTTTTCCAACCCCTTTAAAAAGTCACTGCAGATAATACTTCTTTTGTCTGTTTTGAATTAATTTCTAGAAGCATGATTAGTGAATTACAGATGGGGGTGATATCTGTAGATTTCACCCCAGAAGGTATAGATAGCTTCAAATTTTACATTATCACTATTGATAAATAGTAACCTTACCTCAAGGAGTACTACAATCCCACTGAGTTATTGTCGTCTGTCGACATGACAACCCAAACAACAAAATGGTTCACTAAGTTTGACTTGGATTATTGGTTTTGTTTCCCCTTAAGGTGAAGCAATGTAACAAGACAGGAAGTCCATCAGGCCACGTATTCTACACCTTGACCTTGCCATTCACTGAATGAATTCCTGAGATGGGTTACCACATGGATCAAAGACTTGGCTTGAAATGGTCAAAAGAACATCTGCAGAGAGCCTGATGCAACACACACACACACACACACACACACACACACACAGAGTCAGACACACACACACACACAAAGTCATACACATACATGCATACACACACACACACACACACACACACACACACACACACACACACACACACACACAGAGTCAGACACGCACACCCTTCCCCTTCATGTTCCAACCCCAGACTGTCATTTTCCCAGGATGCAAAGGGAAATCTTGAAACCACACTAAGATTGAGCAAATCTGCAA
Organism: Rattus rattus; assembly: GCF_011064425.1. Lineage (NCBI taxonomy): Eukaryota > Metazoa > Chordata > Mammalia > Rodentia > Muridae > Rattus > Rattus rattus. Next base: position 28,652,008 of record NC_046155.1, read on the forward strand.
ATCCAGCATCCAGGACACAAGAAACGGAATTCTCTGTGATGTCTCCTAGGGTGTCTGAGGTGTTTCCCTCTCTGAAACTGCACTCAGTACAGATGAAGAAAACCGTACCAATGGGCTACATGACCAAAAGGCAGCACATTCCCAAAGCCGGGCTGGTCCCCGTGATGCCAAGCCTCTCTTCAGAATTCACAACTCCCATCACAGCTTGTGTCCTGGAAGCCTTGAATCAATGTGAAATATTTCTTCCCTGATCCTTCTCGCTGAAGGCGAGAGTCGGGGCACATTGATTATCACCACCTTCAGGGAAATACAGTGATTTATGGAGCAAAGCTAGCAATTATTTTGTCCTTTCTCAAAGCCCAGCACTTCCTTGCAGCTTTTCATGCGACTGCTCTCAATCTTAAAGACGTTTTCCTATTTCACAGCAGACAAGGATGGCTCCGTTCAGTGTGTGATGCAGGAGGGGCAGGTAGGCTACATACTGCCCCAGGCATCCGTGGCTGCATGGTCGTGTGAGTGAATTCAGCCTTGGCTCTCACACAGTGCCTGGGCTACCTTCTCCCTCTCCTAAGTCATACTTCAGCCTAAGAAGGAAGTGGACTAGATAGAAGCTGGGTGAACAAATACCTCCCACAAGCATCCTTTAGATTAAGCAGACATTTGACTCTTAAGGAGCCAAATCAGGAGAAAGAAGAGCTTAGGCCTAGCAGGGGACTCACAGAAAAGCTATACCTAGAAGCACTCAGAGCCCATTCACGCTGCCAAGCATAAATTAAGAGCTGTGATGTGCTGAATTTTGCTTTTACTTCATGGTTTTGCCTAGAATATGACCTATCTGTACCTTCAACAGTCCAAACACATAAGTGCTAATATAAGCCATGTCAAAAGTTTATAATAAAGAACAAAAAAGTACATATTCAAATCTCTGAAAGAAGTTCAGGTTGACTATCATTTTTTGAGAGGAAAGAATTATTTCTGATGAATGCAGGTTAATCAGAAGTTTTCACTAATATTTTTTCAGTGACTACACCTTCAACTCATTATCAATCAGTAATATTTTACAAATGTTTTAAAAAAGAAGCAAGGGTCGATAAGTGGTGGTGGCTCACACCTTTAATCCCAGCACTCAGAAAGCAGAGGCAGGCAGATCTCTGAGTTTAAGGCCAGCCTGGTCTACAGAGTGAGTTCCAGGACAGCCAGGGCTACACAGAGAATCCCTGTCTTGAAACAAACAAGCAAGTAAGCAAGTAAGCAAACAAGCAGACAAACAAACAAAAAGAAACAAATGTCTGAGACTATCCAACACAAACACTGGTTATTTAAGCAAATTTAAGTATTAAAAGAGATTTTCTATTTGGGTTTATATTTTACAGTTTCTAAGAGTTTAAAAATAGATGTCTAGAGATAATGTGAATTATTCAGAGCTTCAATCACCAGAGGTTTTGTGATACAACTTGGCAAACAGCCATTCTGCAATCACAGAAAATCACACTTCGGTCTGAGCCATGATGGGTGCAAGAATTCACACCTTGGACTTTTTTTTAACCTTGGTATCTTATGGCTTCGTTAAAGATGTTTGTACTTGAATAGTTTACAATGTCCAGAATAAAAGACAGACTCCCAAGTGGGCCATCCAGGCAGAAGAACCAACATGGTAATTCGAGAATCTAGAACCAGCAAAACAAAATTTACTCTTCCAACCCTGTTTCAAAAACTGGCTCTGAAAACACATACTTTTCTTTCCTTCTTCCATTCTTTCCCCCCCTCCTATTCCTCTTCTTCCTTAAGGAGTCCTTAAGTTAAACAAATTATTGTCGAGTTATAAAATATGCAAACGATCCAAGCTTTCAACGCCATTGAGTTCTAAAATCACCTCTCTACTTCTACGCTCTGTGTGTTACTGTTCACGTGGGATTTGGGGAGGAATTATTAACAGCAGTCCCTTCCATTCTCAAAAGTGTTCTCAGTTTGGGTAAGATTAACAGCCATATTTATTAAATCTCTCTCGTCTTTCACCCAGCCCCACCTAAAAGAGAAATAATATAATATAATATAATATAATATAATATAATATAATATAATATAATATAATATAATATAATATAATATAATATAATATAATATATATCCTTTGTAAGAGTTACGATAGTCATGATATCTCTTCACATCAACAGAAACCCCAACTAAGATACTATCCAATACTGCACACAGTTTGCACTCAACTAATGTCAGGTCATTAGAAACAACTTCTGGCAACTTCCTTTTTCCAGTCATTTAATCAAAGCACTCTGCCTGCTCTAAAAAGGACAGATCCATCCAGGTAACTTCTTCCTATCTGCCCATCCTTAAGGCGGTTACAGTAGAGGGATTTTCTTTTACTTTAGGGCAGTCTGTAAAATCCTCCTACCTTATATACAAATCGCTCCCTGTTTTCCGCAGGGCTGGGAGATACTGACGCCATTTTCCATATGTAAGGGCTATAAACTGGACAGTCGTAAAGTTGAGGTTCACAAGCATCCCAACCAGAGAAGTGATACAGAAGAGGAGACAATAGCTACTGAATGGCTTTGTTCAGGTCCATGCAGGTATGAGTGCTGGTCCCAAGTAAGTCCCTAACTCCTAACTAGCTGATCGCCACTAACTGCTAGGGCATCCAAATGCCACTGTCTATTTTGGAGATCAGGGGTAAGTTGTATTTCCAACGCCCTTCAGGACTGAAGTTGAGTGTCTGCCCAAGGTAGGTGACATGAACTGAGTGGACATTCACCTTTCTTCCTGAGTGGACATTCACCCTTTCTTCCTGCATGACCAGTAGATTACTCTCCTTCCTATTAAGAAGACCTCCTACCACCCACAGCCTCTTCTACGGAAGCTACACAGGCTGTGTAGCTTCACACGCATTATCTAATCCACGTGGTCCCTCGTCCCACTGAAATAGAGTCTGTGTGGTACCTGAAATTTCCATGCCAGGGTACCTAGAATCTCGGAAAGTACACGAGATCATCCCGCTACAGAGAGTGCCAGGATCTGCCCATACAGAAGTCGGGACCAGTCTCCTTGAGACTAAGGGACTCAAGAAAGAGACTTTGACCCAGTAACCCAAGCTAGAAGCCCAGAAATTCAAAGTCATCCTAGGCCATCCTTCCCCTGCTGATACAGCCCAGACTATCAGAAGCAACCCACTCATCTATGGAATTGCGAAAAACATGATGTATTACTGTTAAACCACTGGGTTATGCAGCAACAGGTAACTGATAATGCAAAAATCATCATTATAGACGAAAAGTATGCATTTGCAGGTATACATATACAACACGTTATTATATGCCAACTGGAGGATAAGCAGAAACTTTTAAAATTTCAGTAAGTATCATTTTGCCCTCTGGAAGTTGTTAGTGTCCTTGTTTATTTTGATCAGTGTGATCGAATTAGTTCTGTCTGGCTGAAATCAGTGGACAAAGACTTTGACAATCTGCTCCTGATTTTCAATGTCTTCAGACAGGACCTGCCACTCTGCCGGTCTCCGGCACTCTCTGGCAGTCTACTTTCTTCCCTAGGTGATGCCTGTGGTCAGCACATGTCACGTAAGGCCGCAAGCCTGTAAGCTTAGGGCTTTTTATCAGAGTCCTGGCTCCTTTCCCCCAAGATGTGTGGTCTTACAAAGTCCCCTTACTAGTCCAGCGAATCAAGGATACTGATAAGCTTTATTTTAAAGGTCTCTTTTTCAAAAGACCCAAAGACCCAACTTCTCATATTTAATCATATCTGAGCCATCAGATGGCTCAGAGGGTAAAAGTGCAGGTGAAAGTCTGATGGCCTCAGTTTTATGAACCAACTCCTGAAAGCTGTCATCAGATACCTGCACCTGAAGACAAACACACACACGCATGCACACACACACACACACACACACACACACACATATAAACATGCACACACATATGTAAACATACACACAAACACACATATACAAACACACACAAATATATACACATACACACAAACACACACATATACAAACACACACAAATATATACACATACACACAACACACACACACACACACACACACACACATATACACGCACAATATAATGAATTTAAAAGTAATTACTCCTTGGGAAAGTCTAAAAAATCAATGCTTCCTGAATTACATTCTACTTCGTTAGTTTTAGATTCGTCAAACTGGATATTTACTTCTATTTCTTCTCCCTTATCAGAATCCTGAAGGTTAGTTAACTTCAATCTTTTCTGGGTTAATGGTTTCTATGTCAGACCTTCCACTAGCCATTAAGATCCTGGAGGGTAGGCCCTTTGGGACTCGGCGCACGCGTCTTCGTTCTCTCCACCGTCGTGGCCACCAACATCAGACAGTGGGACGAGCCGCCCCAGAACGCCCTGAGGGTCGACTACGGCAGAGTGATGATGGACAAGTTTGGCAAAGTGCTGACGCCCACCCAGGTCATGATCAGGCCGAGCAGTATTTCATGGGATGGCCTTAATCCAGGGAAGCTCTACACCCTGGTCCTCACAGACCCCCCCCCATGCTCCCAGCAGGAAGGACCCCAAATTCAGGGAGTGGCACCACTTCCTGGTGGTCAACATTAAGGGCAACGACACTAGCAATGGCACTGTCCTCTCGGACTACGTGGGCTCCGGGCCTCCCAATGGCACAGGTCTGCACCGCTACGTCTGGCTGGTGTACGAGCAGGAGCAGCCTCTGAGCTGTGACGAGTCCATCCTCAGCCACAGGTCTGGAGACAACCGCGGCAAGTTCAAGGTGGAGACCTTCCGCAAGAAGTACTACCAGGGAGCCCCCGTGGCCGGCGCGTGAGACCAGGCAGAGTGGGATGACTGTGCCCAAGCTGTACGAGCAGCTGGCTGGGAAGTAGGGGCGCTGCTGAGCCCGCAGTCCCGGGGACCCCACAGTATGGTAAAGCATGTGCTGTGGCCACCCCACCCCCCACCCGCGTCCTTCCTTCCAACCCACTCGTAGGGAGTTCTCGGTTGTGCTAGGCTACAGCTCTAGGGTGTCTTCCACTTTGTCCAGAACCAGGGCCCAGTGGCATCTTCTGAGGTGGGCGTTTCAAGCCTCCCATCTTGGCTGAGCCCTGACCGTCTAGGTCGGATGGCTGCATAGTTATCAATGTTCCTGCCGTGCTGCTCAGAGCAGTGCTGCTGTGTGGAGGCCGGGCTGTGGAGAGAGACCCTGTTAGCCCCGTACCTACACGTAGGTCTCAGTGGGATAAGCAAAAGTCACGGAGTTGCTGGGTGTGCTAATCCTCATCAAATACAAATAAAAGGCATTGCATTCAGAAAAGAAAAAAAAGACCCTGGCGGGTGGAGAGCCACGTGTGATCCTTGAATACACTGCCGTTGCATAGTAGGCATTTTAATTACAGTGAACAACTCCCGTGAGCTTTAGGTAACAGGGTTAAATGCCTCTTATCCTCATTTATCATTGGAAATCATTGGGGCACATGAAAAACTGGCCTTCCATTTATGAAAGAAACAAATCCTGAGGAAAATTAATTTGAATCCTTTAAAAGAGCTTGGGTTATTTATACAAAAAAGGTCATCTAAGAGGAAATAATCTTTATATGGAATTAATCACACCATCCAAAACAAGAATATAAGCTTTATGGCCGACTCCTGTTTACTCTTGGAGGTGTGGAGAACCAGGATTAAAACAATTTGTTCGTGAACCCTAAGTCTAATCTAACTTCAGCAACAGGGAGCCCATATAGCCTTACACACGGATATGAAGCTGCACAAAGGCATTGTTCAGGAGAAAACGATAAATGCTTATTTTATCCCTGAGACGAAAGCCCACAGAGCAATCAAACAGAAGTAATGTGATATTGTCTTACTTTTTTTTCACGGCAGTTGTATTAAAATACACACTCACCAGAGAGAGGCTTGGTTATGTTGGGGAATGTTTGGATAAACCCACAGGACGTGCATATGGAATGAAGGAGGCACCAGAACTAAGGGCTGGTGGATGGAGATTTAACTACTATGCATTAATCGTGATCAATGTGTCTGTTTGCAAGAAAGCAAAGACTAGCTCAATTGGCAGTGAGTATCAAATGGGAAGCAGTCTGGGGACAGGAGCCTCTGGCTGAAGGGACTTCAGGCAGCATTGTTTCTTGTTGTAGACACTAACCCTCTCCCTCACAATCTTAGACAAAAATCTGCAGTTACTTTTCATGCTTTCAAGTGAGTAGATTTATCCCCATGAATTTATCAATACTGAGTAGCAGGAAACAGAATTAGATACAAAAGCATACAAAACTTCCCTTACAGTTAGAGCCATATTTATTCACATCAGAAGATACCCATTGCTCATGGTTACCCACCGTACTAAACGCAAGACACTCTCATTGGTAAAGGCACCAAAACTCTGCCAAGTTGGAGCCCCTCCTTGCTGTCAGGCTTTCACACAGAGCCAGAAGGCGCTATGCTGGTTGCTGTAGAAGACAAGACATCAGAGATCTCACCAGCCACTGAGTCCTGCATGCTACAATACTGACCTGCCAGGCAGGATTGTGCCCCCTGGGGTGATAGTGACATGCCTGATGTAGGTTAACCAAATGCTTTCTGACTGGATCTGCAGCCTGCTCCACTAAAGAGAATTCATGTCTGGTACTCTAAACACGGTCAAAACCTAAGGCTTGGGCGGTTGTACTCCCTAGGCGAGGTGTGCTATTGATCCTACCAAGTGCCCATGTTGTCACTTAAACATTTATGCTTATACTCACAGATTTGTGCTGCTCTCAAACTTGGACAGGGAAGCTTCATTTTTGCATTTGAAGCAACCAATGCAAAGACTTCTCACTGGTCAAAGTGCCAAGAATAAGTGAGCGTGAGTGTTCAGTCCTGAACAGGATGGAAATGCACGCGCGCGCGCGCGCGCGCGCACACACACACACACACACACACACACACACACACACACACCAGGAAACATCTCAGAAAAGGAGGCAGAAAGAACGTAAAGATCTGAAGGATGGGGAAGAAACTGTCAAATGCCATCTCCTAGACATGATGGGGCGGTTACCTCCATCAACTCACAGCAACTGTGGTTACCTGCACAAGACCAGCACAGTGTCTAGCTACCCACAGTCCAGCAAACTCGTATGTGGAGCTCATGCGGTTTCACCCTAACTGAAGAGATCCTGGCAGCTGATAACTACTGGGAGAAAGAGAATCACCCTGCTTTGGGGTGTGTTCAATGGTTGGACTGTCCGCTCTCCCCCACCAAATCACATCTCGGCAGCACTAATTGGGATTCGTGTATTCTTTTCGAATTAAGGAGGGGGGAACACATATGACGTTCAGAGGAGAATGCATTGGGGGAGCCAGGGTAGTTAAAAGGCTGAGTTAACATGATCTTATTTCATTGGGTACATGAAATTCTCAGCAAATAAATTTTGAAAGAGAAAATTTTCAGATTGTCTATGATGTACTTCTTCATTGAAATACAATGTATTTCTAAATTGAAATACAGTTTACCTTCTAAGCATCGAACTCGATTGTTTTTTAAGTAATTTTAACAAACTGTGCTATAACTATCATAGTTTCTCTCTGGTACTTTATACTCTTTTTTTTCGGAGCTGGGGACTGAACCCAGGGCCTTGCACTTGCTAGGCAAGCGCTCTACCACTGAGCTAAATCCACAACCCCACTTTGTGGGTTTTTTCCCACCCTTTGCCCCTCCCCCATATCACCCCCTATCACTAGAGAGAAAGGATAAGGAGAGAACAAGCCTACTGGGGCTCTAGCTTTTCTCTTGGGGCTACTATGGATGAAGCTACTGAGACCATGTGCACAACTGAGTTCGCACTCATGTATGTGTTTTTCCATGGAGAAAAGGGCTGTAGGATACCAATTCTTCGCCCAGCACATTTCAACCTCTTGGAAATCAGGACACACCTTACAACTGTGATCAGTCTCAGAGTTCCAGAGGGAAGGAAAGACAACCCTCACTGTCATTCTCATTGACATTCATAAGTTGGAAATTTACCAAGGGACAGACAAAAAAAGAAAGGTCAGGCTGAGTAAAAGAAATTCAGCCATGGAGATAAGAAACTGCCTGTCTATCTTAGAGCACAGTCAGTACAAGGTGTCCTTCGGACAAGGTACAGAACAAAATCCCAGTCCCTACTCTTTTCAGTCCCTCCTGTAGAGGTCCCTTATTGGCCAGATCTGACTGTGGAAGCCAGAAGACCAGTACATTGTGCTTCCCAGGAAGACAGGGACAGCTGAGGACAGGGAGCGGAAGAACAACCAGGTACAGAGCTCGGAAGCCAAACCCATCATTTCTTCTTATTACTGAGACACTAAAGTGATGTTGCATACCTATTTAGGCACTTTACATTTGATGAGAGGACATGCAATCCTGGTTGAGAGAGAGAGAGAGAGAGAGAGAGAGAGAGAGAGAGAGAGAGAGAGAGAAAGCGTGTACGTGTACAAACATGCATAGCATGCAAATGCACGTATCTGGTATGTGACAGTAAGTTCTGGGGGGGTTACCATCTATTCCAGAAGTTTTTACAGAACTACAGCGATGGCTCAGCCACTAAGAACACTTGCTTCACTTCTAGGGGAACCAGTGCTCAGCTCCCAGCTCCCACATTGTGTCTGACCTCTGTGGGCACAACGCACAATCCACACAAGTACGCATACATACACAGAGAGAGAACACTCAGACACACAAAATAAACAAATATATGTTTGATCTTTTTCTCCGTGAGAGTTTTTATATTAGCATACACCACTATACCAACAAAGGCTTGGATACTCATGGCTTCTGAACACCAAAGCCCTTTTCAAAATTCCTTTTTATCTAACCAACTCCTTCCCAGTTCTCCTTCCAAACCCTCCTCCTGTCACCAAGCCCAGTTTTCTTCATTACATTTAAGGCACCCTTTAATCAATACATGTGGAATGGAGGACCGACTTAACAGTCAATTAACAACCAAAAAATAAATTGAGCTGAGTGACAGTTCACATCTCTGCTGTCTGCCTATTCTCTTAGACATTGTACAAGGAAATTAAAGACCACCAGAAAAATATGGATGACACAAGAGACAATTATGGAAGGGGAAACAGTGAGTCTAGAACAAAAGAAAAAAATCAAGACAAAGTGCAATTTTGCAGAAGGAAGCTAAAAGTAAATGGTAAATATTTTTTTGCCTCTATAATGTGTCTGTAATAGTTCATGAGTCCAAAAGAAGTTCTCATGATAAATATTTAGAAAGTCAAGACATTTCTAATATAGCAAAAATAAAAGAACAGAACTATTATCTTTAAAGTACCGAGTCTCTGTGCTCAGCACTAAATAGGACATCTATACTAATCCCACCACCAATGAGGATCAGAGAGCATCGAGACCAAGCTAGTGAAAACCCCACCCTTACTCAGGAGCTAGGGCAGATGCTAACTGCTGGGGAGGGTAAATCATTCTTTGCTGAGAGTGTGGACACTGGTGAGCCTCCCATGAGCCTGTACTCAGGTACAATAGGCTGCAACTGGACTCAGGGGGTAAGAAGATACACATCTGAAGTAGAATAGGCATGTGTTGGGGAAGAGGGGTACACGGAGAGTTAGAGGGAGAAATGGGGGTGCACAGAATGTCACATTTCATATTGTACATGTATAAAATTCCTATGAGTAAAAGATGTTTGTAGTACTCATTTCTCATAAAAATTTTCTATAGATAAATACATGTAAGCATATATACGTACATCCACATAGAAGGACAGATATTGAGTTTGGAACAGGGCTTTACTCTGTGCCTCTGAAGCCCAGACTAGCCTAGAATTCACAGAAGACTCCCCATGCTGACATTGAATTCACAATCATCCTTCTGCCTCAGTCTTCTAAGCAATGAAAATACAGGTATGATCACCCCAAAAAATGTATTTTAATAAATTTAAACAGTTGAGATATTAAATGTTATTTTCTAATTTTATTTCCACAGAATGTGTCATATAATCTTTTTATGGACTGAGCAGTTAAGCCTAAATTTCTAACATCATTTGCATTAGAAACCGTTCAAAGTTCTAAACAACTAACTTATAAGCAAACTTTTGGAACCAGCAGTTTGGAACCAAGCCATCCCCATGTTAAGAATTGGTTTTGACCTGGGAATCCAGCAACCCTCTGATAAAGCTTATTAACAAAACAGCCAAGCTGACTCCTTCTGACCATACCATGCCATTTACCCATGCGTCCATTCACTCATACATGGATGTATACATGCATTCAGAGAATATTTACAAAATGCCCACTTTAGCCAAGGTACTGAATAAAAGTGAGATGTCAGGAACACATTGGAATAGGCATGGTTTCCCAGCAGGAACTATTCCAGTAGAGCAAATAAAACAATAGTCTAATAAACACACACACACACACACACACACACACACACACACACACACAAACGTATAAGGAGGTTTGAAGAAAACAGAAACTGAGAGCAAAGTGGGTAGAAAAATGCAAGGAAGTCACCATTACAGAGAACAACAGGAAAGCTCTGAACTGACAGACCGTGAAGCCAGAGTAGTGACCAAGAAAAACAAATTAAAATGGGCCATCTTTAGAAAAAGGGGCCTTATTCCTTCAGGTCCCTGTGGACAAACTTTAGGTAGGTATAAGAATTCATGTGAAACATTCATGATATTTTGGTGAGCTCACTCTTGTAACCAGGAAGAACATGTGTCAGCAGACTGCAGCCTGAGGAACTTTTATTTGATGTGACAAATGGTCATTCCATTTTTTAAACAGGTTTTTAAATAATTAATAAAAGTGCTATGCTTTAAACAAGAAAGTGGGTTCACAGGTAGGAAGTAGAGATGGAAGAAAGCTTTCTTAGGAGATAGTATCATAGCCATGGAAGCCATGATGGGTCTTGAATGGAGGCAGACCCCTGAGTTCCAGAATATTAAGAGAGTAGCATTGCATATGGACGGTACAATGGGATCTCAATGGGAGCAACAGGACCTTTAGATGTGTGGGGAAAAGGGAGTTTCTCACTCACAGGTCTTTGGGGGAAGATGCATTCAACACTATGTAGCTAGTCTGTGTGCATGGATAGAAGTTATCATTCAAGGTCACCTTGGGTCTGGGTAGTAGGGAGGGGAGAGGGCTTACGGCTCCAGGAAGGAGAGAAGTGGGGTCGGTGAGAGGCTCAGGACCACAGCAGGTCTGTTCACCTCCTTTCCTTCTGAGTCATGAGGGAGAGACTGACCATTGAGCAGACTGAATTCCTCAGAGAGAAAACAGTACCTGGAAGATTCATATTTTGGGACACACAAAAATTATACACGATTAAACTTGTCCACAAATGAAGTTTTCAAAAGCGTTTCAATTGTCATTTCCCTTTAATTGTATCTGTCTTGGGATTACCAGGATGGTATTTCCACACCGGTACACTATGTGCAATCAAGTTTTACTGGAATACAGGCAGAGATCATGCCAATGGCTTCAGTGACCAAGACACAGATCAGCTGTTACAGCTGAGATCCAGGAAAAGTCTACCATATTTCCTATCTGGTAAAGTACAGGAAACAACTGCTGATCCCTGTGTAGGAGATGGAAAAAGGAAGGAGTCAAGGAAGGTGGCTGCTTCAACTCCATCTACTAACTGGAAAGTGACATGGGAGGGTGAGGAGGGTAGGGAGGGCTCTGAACACTGGGCACTGAACGGAAAGCTGTGCAGATGGGTTCACAGGTCGCATCAGAGATGATCTTGAGTTGCTGTGTTGAATAAGCAGGGAGCACGGTGGCTTCTCTGCCTGCCCTGGAGAATGCAGAAGACATGCCAGGCCCAGTGAGGTTTTTTGTAATCATTTCTGTGGAGGCATCACTGATTCAACTGCTGAGACATGGGCTGGAACGTGATGGGTCCACATTCACCCAGCTCTGCACATGGTGCCTCGGTCTGGGTTACTTTAAAGGTGACAAATTGCCTGCTCTCTTCCTTCAGCTGACTCCAAATAAGCAGCCAGATGTTCAGTTGTAGCAGAGGCAACGTCTTCACCCATCTGTCTAATTGCACTGTATTTCCACTTTACTATTTAACAACAGCAACGAAAGAGAAGTGGAGAGAAAGAAGGTTAACAGCACTAAAGCAGACAGGAATATCATCTTCAGAGTCAAGCATCGCCGGTGTGTTAGATGTGTTAGAAGGCCACTAAATTTAAGCGAATGAAAGCCCTGTCTACAATGAAAGGAAGTACCAAATTTAAGAAACAGGTACACAATTTAACAAATGATGAGGCTACTACAATATTTTCACCAACATATCATGAGGTCTTCTGGAATGTGTTAGTTTTGGACAATGAACTACTCGACATATTTTTCAGGAACTCCTGTCTCTAGACACTATAAAGATACAAAAAGAGGGAAAGAACCAATTAACAGTCAGGGTGGTATGAAGGCATATGTGTCCTGGAGAAGTCGTGATGGCTCACAAGCAAAGCATCAGGAGCCCACAAGCGGAACTGAAGTGTGCAGAAACCAGCAAGATTAGAGGAATCAAGACAGAAGAGAGCTGAGAACAAAGAACTGAGTTTCAAGAAGAAAATTACAGATGATGACCCATCTCAAAGATTGCAGCGTCCTGACGTGCATCTCTCTCCACTCTCAGTGATTTGGTCTGCATATGCAAACTAATTCCACATCTCTCAAGATGAACCATGGATTCAGCCAATACTCACACTGCAAGACTCATGGCGAGGCCAACAAACTGGTTCATGAGGAACTTCTCCAGTCTGCCGACGCATATAGATACATAGTGGCAACAAGTACAGAGACTTTCTTCCCTCTTCCTTCCCTGGTGTGAAGGTGTATTACCCAGAACCGTGTAAGAACTCACTTCTGAATCAGGGGAAGGCCCAAAGCAGAGAGCCGAAAGGTGAGTGGATATCACTGAGGAGCTTCAAGGTGCTGCAAGGATCCATGAGCCCAGAGAAAGCTCAGCTCTCTAATGAGTTATTCTGAGCAGTGGGTCTAGCCTCATCTCCGACCAGCATCCAATCCAGGAACCTCATGATTGAAGAATGAGTTTTTAGCCCATAAAGTTGCTTGAGCAACAGAAGCCAAGGAATTCCATGTGATCTAGGGGTCAATAACGATCTTCAATAACTGGAAGGATGCACAAAGTAAACTGGATGATCTCCCTTGTAAGAAAGATGGCGGGAAGGGGAGTGACGGGGGTGGGGGTGGGGTTGGCAGAACGCAAGGAAGAAATGCTGAGCAATCACTCCCTCGTTGCCATTACCTGGTCTCCTGATCTACTTGTCCTGCAGCTGCTCATTGTTTATTTCAAGACACAAGAAACCTCGGTCTAATTTGAAACCTGCCAGAAGGGTTTAGAAGGGAGAAAAGCAGAAGGGTAAGGCTGAACGTGAGCAACTGTACGAGATCCTCTCGTGGGTGGAGGCAGAAAGTCTCTATATTCCGGTCCCTGGACCTGAGGAAATCTGTGACAGAGCTGTCTGGAAGGGGGTCTGAAAGGCAATCAAAGAGATTCACAGATGAGTTTCATCTTCTGTAGTTTTACTGAAGTCATTAAAAAGAGAAAAGATCAAAGCGTCCAGCTCTGGAAAGAAGAAAGCTCGGGATGCGTTAGCAAGGGTCTTCCAAAGCGCACTAAAGCTTCTTACACAGGACCTCTCTCACCAGTTTTCATAATGTAAAAAGACCAGCTGGCAACTCCTAATATTGAAAGAGATGGGTTTTCTACAAATAAAATGACTCTCTCCAACAGCAAGGTATATGACTGTGAAATTCCGAATTCCCACTGGTAGGTGGTGCAGACCCAGCCTGATGAACTGCTCAGGAAAAGCCCTGCACACGTGCGGCTGGCTTTCAGGCACCCGCCATGCTGCCTGACCTCTGAGAGGTCAAGGAAAAGAGAGATGTTTTATGATCTTTCCCACAGTGTATCATGGGCTGGACGAACCATGGGCTTCACACCATATATTCCCGGGTCTAATGAGGAGCTTGAACCATAAATGCAATGATCTCTGTGAAAAAATGCAGAATTGTGATAAGTGCCTGTATGAAGATCTGTCATAGATATGAACCCTGGGTCAACTTACACCAGAGCTGAACTGTTGAGCTGTCTATTGAAATCTGACCTGTCGGATCTGGGTACAATTGGGAGATTAACATAGTTCTCACATTTTAATGTAGATACTTGGCATGCTGTCCTGTGGGGAGGAGAAGGAGTGACCCGTGATACTGATAACAGGAACTGCTTAACACCTCTATTTGGACAAATCCACTGAAACCAACATTTGTGTGTGTGTGTGTGTGTGTGTGTGTGTGTGTGTGTGTGTGTGTGTGAGAGAGAGAGAGAGAGAGAGAGAGAGAGAGAGAGAGAGAGAAGAGGGTCTGAAAGCTGACAAAGACAATTTGTCCTCTTAAAAATTAGAAAATCCTTAGACCCAAGCAAAGTCAACACATTCACCTCTAGGTCAACCTGCTCACTCGTAACACAAGTGGAGGACAATACTATTTCTGAGACCCGGGTTCCATGCTATATCCTGACATCCCCCCCTTCCCAGTCGCTTCCTCACACAGCGGCGTACCGCGCTTTGGAAATGGAAGGAGGCTCCGTCTACACATGCAGCACCAGTGTGGCTAAAGGAACACGCTCCATCCAGGGCTTACGTCCTGCCCAAAGCAAAGAACCACGGGATTGGAACTTGTATTCCTCAACTGACTGTTGAAGAGACACTGATACAATTAGAGTGTGCAGAGTTTTCATTAAGCCTTTAAACCTCCAAATGTCAACTATCGAGTGCTTTACAGACAGGCTCTGGGTCTGGAAACGTTCATGCGTACTTTTGTTTAAAGTTGAGAACAGTACTGGTCTCCATCACCCGGTGCCTTACACACGCTGACATCTTTCTAAATACATTTAAACTAGAGAGCACCGCTAGGACCCAAGCGCGGTTTTTCTATCACGCCTGCACTGCAGTGGAGGAAACACCAGCAGACAGGATGCAGTTCCTCCAACATTCCCAGCCAAGGAAAAGCAGGGGAATCCAGGGCAGGCAGGCCGAGCGCATGCCCTCAGCCACACCGCCAGCCTACCGCTGAAAGGAAAGTATAAGATTGAGAAAGAACTGGAATGCTTTCTGAAGATCTTTTAGGTCACTAGCTCTGTGATTTGAACTTGGCTTCATCTGGTTGAATGCTTGCTCAACAGCCAAAGAAACACCACACATCCCTTGAACAAAACTGGGGTGGGGGGGCAATGGCTGGGTGCTTAAAACAGCACAACTAGTTGCGTGGGGCTCGACAACCATCCTGCACACCAACAAATGGTTACTTCTGTTCCGCTAGCATCACACGAAGTTTCTTGCCTGCCAAGAACAGGCCCTAGCCAGGCCTGCAGTTTTCTTTCTCACTCTGTCCCCCAGGGAGAAAAGCTTTTATTTGTCAAGGCAAGTCTTACCACACGTAAGTAATCTATGAGCCTCGCTGAATCCTAAAATACAGGGGCTTTGCGGAACCACAGGCACACGGTCCCCCTACGCTAAGCAACAGAATGAGAACCCAATGGAGGGGCTTGAATATGGGGAAAGACAGAGTTTTGAGTCTAAATCTTGAGGCGGAATAGCCAGGGGTGAGAGTTTCACCCTCCAGTGGGCCTATCTCTGTGTAGTTTGGTCTGACGTCAGTGGAGAGGGACTGAGGAGGGATCGTGGCCCTGGAAAGCTTCCAGAGAGGGGTCTTAAGAATATAAAGTCATACTAGGCTGCTCAAGGAGGGGCCTGAGTGTTTGAAAACAAGCCTGTGATTCCGTTCATACTGGTGCAGGCAAGACTGAAGGACGCAGTTCCTTCTCAGGGTCCTTTTGTGACAGGCGATTATGCAATTCAACCGTGTCCCCATGCTCTTTGTAAAGTGCGAATCAAATTCTCTGTCAGGGAATAGTATTTTTCTACACTCGTGGAGAGAATAATTCGAAAAGCCCTGGTGGTTTGCCAGTTCTTAAAAATTCTGACTCTGTGTGACAAGGGAATGTGTCAATTTTTGCCCAGAGCTCTGTGCCACTCTCCAAGTGCCAGGAGATGGAACTCAGTGGGTGGCTGCTTCTCGGTCACACTCATGTCCATCACCCCGTGTGACCTTTAGTAGAGGTGAATCCATGCCTAGGAAGCTCTCAGCCTCTGTGATACTCCTTTCAGAGTTTAAGGATAGAAAGGGACCTGAATCTGTGACCTACCAGAGGAACTGCTCGGTAAAATGCTACTGAGCACAGTTCTAAGCAATGCACATTTGTTTTAACATAAACTGCACGCTTGTGCCACAGCCAGGCTGTGTAAATATACAAAATGTCACTTCCAAAGATGACAGGAAGAAAGTAAGTAAAACGGTAAGCTATTCTTCCAACACGGCACTCTGATCTAACCACAGTGTCCTCATGTCATAAATACGGCTCTAATGCATAGGAGTGACCCCATTCGTCCAGAACTCACCCACCCTGACTTCTAGACAAGTTCCGTCCTAGAGTCTCTCAGCAAGGGGCTGTGTTACCTCTCTCTGCAGCATTTGGCAGAACATGATGTCCCATGGTTTGTCATTATGCTGGAGGGGACAGGTTACTGGCATTAATGAATGCGTGTCAGGGATGCTAACCATCCCACAATCCAAACAACAATGCCACACACAGAACTCTCCCACCCCACGACACCAGAGAGGCCCTGCCTGGAAACACTCTCAAGATGAGCCTTCTTTTCCCAGTGGAGATTCCATCGACAATGCTGCTTTCATTGTATCTGCCATCTTTAAATCCTTAGAACGTGGATTCATTTCATCCCGCTTTTTCCTCCGATATTAATAACAATATTAGGTTTTCTTTAATAGGGTGGGCTCACCGCAGCAGAACCTTTATAGGATTCTCTAATTCAGATCATCTCTGCCCAGGTCTCAGTCTCTCCCACTGACATTTCAACTGGATCACTTCCTGTTATTAACACCACTGATACACATTTCAATGAACCAAACCTCTCCCCACCATAATCCATTAGCATTCCTAGACTATGTTGATGAAATGTCTCCAGACACTGGCAAACTCCTAGCCGGTTTAAAAACTCTGCTGCAGCCTATGGTGGCAAAGATCCTAGGGCACAGAGACAGAGACGGAAAGACAGACCATCACCCCATCCCATCATGGTTTCTGTCAGCATCAGCCTGCGGCTTCACATCAACAGTGGGTACACAGTTTCTCAAATCGAAGGTTGACGTTGCCTTCAGTGTGGTTCCTCCACTGCAAGCCTCATGCCTGGCATGTAGCACGTGTCCTCTTAAGTATTTGCTGACAGAAAGACAGCCGCAGAACACGGCGCAGCTCAGCTGACTAAAGCTGTAAGAAATGAGCCTAATTCCAGTAACAGAAGCCCCGAGAGCTTCTTGAGAAAACATCGGAAAGTACCTATTACGGTAGCTGTGCGCTATAGAAAGGATTTGTGGTGTGGCTAATCATCCCATCTTTGAACAACCCAACCAGAAAGTAACCATCAGATTATCGGGCCTCCTCTTATCAGTGAAGTTTGGCATCCAGTTGCCTTTCTTATTTCCCCGCTGGCCTTGGTTTATCTCAACCTCCTTCTGTATTACCTGGGAAAACATTTGAATCGCCGATCTAAAAGCAAAGCTGTGCAGCATGCTTTGAATTAGAATAGAATTTCAAATTCGACCTGCTTAAAATCACATCCAGCAAGCTATTTACACTGGCTAAGCAGGGAACTGTTTTTGTTTTTTTTTTAAAGAGCACACTTTAGTGATTACATAAGTTTCTATAATTCAGAAACCTTAAGTCTTCGGCCTAAAGCAAGCAACGTCTTCTAGGAAACAAGACAGCTTCAAAGCATAGGGGAAAAAAATCAAGAATGTTGCTCATCCAAGGAGAAAGGGTCTGCATGGGGGCCAGCAACTCCCTGCTCTACGGTTTCACCTGTCCATGCAACTTCTCATGGTGTCACCAGCAGCCAGACTCCTGTTTCTGACTCCTCTATGACATCCTCCTTAAATGTCTCTGAGTTGCTACTACATGTGTAAGTTTTCAAACTCTGGCATACTCTTCTCCACTTAAAGAGGCACTTTTCTTGCAGGGTCAGTGTAATTTCCTACAGAACAGATTGGTCTCTGGGCCTTGCACTATCAGCTTAATCCTGTCATGCCCCACCCAAAACTGTGCACCTTTCAATACATTCCATGTACTTTCTATCAATTCAAGAACCACTTGGGCACAAAATGGAAGCCTTGGAGTCAGTGTTATCGACAGACTCAGTGAGGTCTGCCATGCTCTCATGTAACCTGCACACATCTGTTCTGACAAGGAACCACTGTTACTGACCGCTCTGTGCGGGGGATAAAGGAGAACACAGTCCTGGTTAGAGCTAGCTGTCAGCCGAGCACTTATGCTGAGGAGACACTAGAAATCCTGAGTGCAAGGCCGGCTTGTGTCACATAGAAAGACTATGTCACACATTAGGAAAGAAGAAAAGGCTAGCTCTTAAGAATAAAGGTCATTCTCATGCGCTGGTGATGGAACTGTAAAATGCTTTAGCAACTTTAGAAAACACCTGGAAGTTTCTTGAAGAGGTCAACACAGATGCACCCAGAAACTCTACTCTTAAATACCTACTGAGGAGAAACGCAAGAACTCATCCAGGAGACAATTTGTATGTGAATGCTGACAGCACAAACAAGCCAAATGTCTTCAATGGGTAGTAATATGTGGTGTATTGTTACAATGGGTCATTATGTCAATATAAATAATGAAATTCTGGTATATGCTACAACACGAATGAGCCCAAAGAAAAGAATGGACAGCAAAAGAAGCCAGATGAAACAGATCATCCACTGCTTGATTCCAGGGTTCTGGGTAAGAGATACCCAGGAAAGGTCAATTTAAAACACAGAATAACTGGATAAGAGTGGAAAAGTACATTACTGGTTAAGTGCAAATAAGGAGTCTTACTGGGGTAATAAATGAATTCTTAAAACTCACTTGTAGTAATGGTCGCATAATGTGGAGAAACAACCAAGTCACTAGATTGGTGCTTTGAGTGAGTGACTGGTCTATGGAAGTTATATTTCAGTTCTTATCAGAACTTTGATAAGAAAACAATAAGAGCATGCCTTCTTTGTGTGCTGACTTGTCTCTCCTGTCTCCTGGCTGAATTTAAGGGGCCTCCTCGGATGGGCCAGTAGTATGTATAGCTTCATCCCAGAAACATGCTGGAGATTGATCGCATGCTGGAAATGTGAATGGAATATCAATCCCACTCATTAATGCATAAGAAAAATATGCCAGACTCTTCTATGTGCCAAAAACTGTGCTGGGTATTTGGGGCAAACAGGAAATGAGATGCATGTTTTTCTGAGGTATTGGGGCAGGGGGTTACTCTATAGCATCATGTGACTTTTCCTGAGGAGGCAAAGAAGTATGTTTGTTTTTGCTTCAGCTAGGCAGGATGGCAAAGGACCACAGTGCGGGATGATGTCATACAAGTGAAGGCAGGTACAAGACAAAATGAGGCCTGTCATTGGACGAGAAGGAAAGATGGGCGGGAGAAAAGTTTGAAGGAAGAGGAGGAGACTGGAATGGAAAGGATGGGAGACAGGAAGAGAAGCCACGGAGAGAGCATGGAGGCTGATGTTGATTCCACTCTGTGCATTTACAGGTTGTTATGAATGTTCTTAAGGGATGGATGTGTACTGGGCTTTGTATGTTTAGGTGGGCAATTATATCTTATCAATTGGATCAGAGGTTATTGTGTTGCGTGTTCTTTCTTGTGGAGAATTTGGGAGAGTTTGTGGCAGCAGACACACTGGGCCACCACAGAGTTGGGATGTGTGTTTCTGGCAAGATATCTAGGAGATGTCTTGGGGCACTGCAGTGCCGGATCTAAGCGGGTAAAAGAAAACCATTTAATATAATTTTACAACAGCACCATAGGAGTCAACACAAGCGCACCTTGGTAAAGCAATGAGGCTCTTGTGGGTTACCAATAGAGAGATAAGCGACTCAAAACCATCCATTACCCCAGGAATTCCATGAGTAGCCTACGGTCAGCTGTACAGTGAAGGGTTTCACCCACAGAATGGACAACTTGTACAAAGCTCCACCACTGAGAAGTCCCCTGGGAGCTACCATCCCCACTGCCCCACCCTCAACCCCCCTCCACTGTTCTCTTTTACATAACCTGAGCAGGACAGGGCCTCATGAGGATCCCTGACCTCTCAGGAATCAGGGACTCCATGAGCCCTGTGAGCTTTCTGGCGAAGAACCTTCTGGGCTTGGTAAGTCTGTTGAGCTACTCTGCTCCAAGTACAAGGCAGTGCTAATGGTAAGAATCTGGTGAGGGTCTCCTGGTGGCCATCAGTGCTTCTGATTCAAGATGAACTTGAGCTCATCATAAACAACTTGGGAGGAAGCAGCTGTAGTGTGTAAGCCATAGGAGTTGCAGTTGCAGTAAAGCACAAAGAGGTTAGGAAGAAAAGCATTGGAGGACATTTGGCTTTAGGCTAAGGTATGGGAGGGGATGGCATTTACCCAGCAACTGAACAAATAACCTATCAGATCAGGGTTTCCTGGAGACGGGGGAGAGATCCAAAACTGTAGGCAGAACCATCGCTTCCATGAACAAAGAAACAAACAAAACTAGGTAAGAAGTAGTTTGCTATGAGTCTAAGCACAGTCAGCCATCAAACAACTCTTGGGCCTCCTGTTGATGGCCAAATGAAGGGTCCTGACCCAGCCCCTTCTCCAGTTATTATCTTTAAACCATGTTCCTCTGTGTCCCCAGCTGGTCCAATCCTTATGCACCCTTTATGCCTCAGGTTACAGGTCCCCTAGGGAAGCCACAACTGGAAACCAATAGTCACTGCTCCTGGATGTTCCCTTTGAAGCATACTTTCTCTACTGTTCATTTATATATACATGTGTACACACACACAAACACACACAGACACACACACACACACACACACACTTACTTGAGATTTATTCTATGTGTACGAGTGTTTATCTGTGGAACATGTACATGAAATACCACAGTAGGCCCAAGGAAGGCATCAGGTCCCTGGGACATAAGTTACAGACGGTTGCACACTATCATGTGGGTACTAGGAATTGAAATCGAGTCCTCCAGAAGAGCAACCACTGCTTTTACACACTGAGCCATCTCTCCGGCCACCATACTTGTTCTTTTAAAAGCAGATGTTCTATCCATCTGCAAGGAAAGTACCCATGTATTAATCTGTTTTAAAATTCCATCCAAGAGAACATTCTACAGAGATGTCCGATAGGACCTATGCTGGCTACGTGCAAGCACTTCAAGTATGGTGAGCATGGCTACGTTCATTTTCATCAACGTGCCTTTAAATTCCCATAGCCACGTGTGGCTGACGGCTGTATAAATTAGATAATGCATGTGATTACTAGACTGGATACCACAGCGCCAGACCCTGTATTTTATAAACCCAGGTATGATCTCTTACTCACTGCCAAAGCCCTGGTACATAGAGAAGCATGAAGTAGATAACAGGAACCCAACATGGCTCCTGCGACTGAACACCTAACCTGCACGCTCTAGGTGCCAATGCTCTTATTTTATATTCAACAAGTATCATCCTGTACCCAGCATGCTCAGTGCCAGTCTAGACAGCAGTGCTCTGGACCAGTGCCTGCCCTGCTTTTGCTAGGTTTACACTTTATTCTAAGGACAGGAAATAGATATGGGGTGGGTTAGGGAGAGCCTTCAAAATAACAATAATGCAATGCAAGGGCCAGGTAAGAGGAGAGTGGTGTAGAGAGTGTGTGAGCTCAGTGAGACCTATTTTTGCCAGCAGGGCTCGCTTGCTGTGGCTTCTGTTGCCCAGCCTAGGCTGTATCCCCCCACATACCAAACAGAATTCACGGGGAGAGTTAATGGAACAAGCTTTAACAGAAAGTGGGATAATTGCTCAGGAAATAAATTCTGCTCTCTGATGATCCTGCCACCAAAGCTTTCAAGTACACATTTTTGTGGAAAGGATGCCGCGGCAAAATTGACCCATATTCTGTTTCAAAGCTATTAATGTGTCAAATGGTTAACCCCAGTAGGCAGAGGATTCACGCAAGCTCGGGAAAAGATCGTCTTCTGAATTACTTTAAGTGTCACAACATGTGTCAGAAACCAGCAGCCAATCAAAATCTTCACTTCTACCGTGACTCTTTGGTTGTGCAATTAAATTCACCCACATTTGCTGAGCATCCCCTGTGAGCTAGTATTGGGCACCCTTGCAAGAAAAAAAATGCTGTCTTTCTGCTCTCCATGAGCCCCTCCTGCTCCGGAAGGAACTAGAGAAGCCTCATGTAAAATATCAACCAGCGGTGTCACAGGCAAGATGCACACGCCTTCTCTTTCTTTTGACTTCTGCATAGCTTCTGCATAGCTTCATCAATGTCCTTTTACCCTGGTCATGAAATCTCCAAGGCTGCTGCATTCTTCTCTAAGACCAAGGTTATTTAATAATTTTGTATCCTGAATAAAATGCAATCTTCCCTAGTTACCATGGCTCCGAACACCATTGAGATTACAAATTGTGCAGTTGGGAAATAAGTTAGAATATCAAGTTCATTTTGTAAACTAGAAAAAAAAAAAACCAACCTTAACTTTGTAAAACTATTCAATGGCGTGTAAATTTCTACTAACCATTTATCTAAGGGGATGTTAGATGACAGCTTCCCCTGAACTTTGAAATCATTTACCCTCCTTACTTGGCTATGTCAGTAAGGGAAAATGAGACAGTACCCTGCGCTTGCAAAAAGTGTGTGGTCATCAGACTAAAAGTGATGGCTCTCCATATTCAGATTCGCCAAGAACAGAGAAGAGGGTGAAAACACTTTTTCAAGCAGAGGACAAAACTTCTTGAAAAATCACCACTGACTCCTTCTGGGGAAGAAAGATGTCTGAGCAAGTAAAGTAATCGACATGGAACTCCTACCCCACCTCTGAGTCTGCAGTGTTAATAGACGCGTCCCTACACACTCATTCCATGTAGCTTACCTCTGAGAGAGAAAGAGGTCTTTACACACAGAGAGACTTTCAGTTGGAGAGGGAATTCTCTTCCTTGGTTAACAGACTGCATATTTTGTGGAGGTGAGATATGGCCAATCATTTAAGGTAGAGAAAGAAGTCTACTTGGCCTTACTAAACCCCATTAAGAAAAGATTCCTGGGGGTTGGGGATTTAGCTCAGTGGTAGAGCGCTTGCCTAGCAAGCTCAAGGCCCGGGGTTCGGTCCCCAGCTCCGAAAAAAAGGAAGAAAAAAAAAAAAAGAAAAGAAAAGATTCCTGGATTTTTCCAAGGCTCTGTTTTCATTTTCAAAGTATCCAAAACCCCGGAGCTTCATTTTAATGCCATCTCCTGGGCCCGTGCCACAAAACCATCTTTCTATGATTTGTTTCTATGCAGTGAATGTCCCCATCAGCAGTCTCCAATCCCAATCCCCACTGAAAGCTACGGACTCTGAAACCATGTCTGTCTGATGTAACCACTTCAAAGTTTCCTCCTAACTCCATGTTACTACAAAGTCATGTTCCAGCTTGGTGTCTGTCTCCTTCAGTACGATGACAATACTGGGTTGGCATTTGCCTTTTCTTTAAAAGAAAGACAAACTCAATTTTTTTTTCTAAATCCTTTTCAGAAATGGCTCAGCAATATAAGGCCAGACACACAAGGATTCAAAAATCAAATGGTTCTAATGAAACTCTTAATTCAAATCTAACTGCCATTCTGATGCTGGGCTCCATGTTCCTTGGTGCAACATCCCATTGTGGTCTTGCTAATGTTTGAGAAAATCATATTCGCATAAATTTATTACATATGCTCAGAAATTTTTAGGCTTTGAGTTTCATTTCTTAAATAGACATGCCAGGGCACTTTTTCCTCCTTAGTTCTAAATCACTACCATGCAAGAGGACAATATGGGTTGAATTGGCCAATTCATTGGACTTTCAGACCCAGAGCCCCAGTTCTAAAAACAGGCTGGAGAGAGCCAAGGTTCAGCAGTAAGAAACTGAGATACATAGCTGGTAGATCTTGGTTTTCAGCCTTAGACTTTGCAGTTCAATTCACTCAAACTTTAAAGTGGTCCAGCATTCAACTTTCAAAACTGCCTATACTTGCAGGTTAAGCTTTTCTTACCATAGCTGTGGTTCTGGAAATAGTCATTCTCTGGCAAGTAGGGATTTGGGGGAGGGGGCTGTCACCACAGAAAGAAATGAAGCAGAGTTAGAATGTCATATACATTAGATTAAAAGTCAAAATCCCTTCTCTCTTGAACAGTAAATTGGGATATATCTGATTCACACAATAGCATGGGAGAACGAAGACCTCAACTTGTTAACAAGTGAGAATTCAAAGAGAACGGGAACTAGGAGCTGTGGGTGTGCAGAGTGCATGAGAGAGTGAACAAAGGGCGGGGGTCACACTGCCAACATCAAGGCTGGTGTGCTTTCATCAGGCCCTTGTGTGTTCTCTCCCCCTCATACAGAATAATTCAACAGGGTCTACAAGCATGAAGTGGGGAACCAGCAGGACCAGTTTATGGATATAACACTGGTGAACCCCGAACCCTAGTAGCCAAAGCAGACTTTCATGCTTTAAAAGGCATGTATGCCAAAGAGCCCGGTTTAATGTGAGTTCATTTGCTGGGTTCAGACCTCCTGCCAATCCACAGGCCACCAGTCACAAAGCACTGAGACTTTTAGAAAAAGAGTGTTCAGAGCTAGGAAGAAGTTTCAGTCAGTATACTGCTTGCTAAGCAAGCATGAGGACCTGAGTTGGTTTCCCCAGTACCCAAATCAAAAAGCAGGGCACGGTAAACTGTGATTGTAATCCCAGCGTTGGGGAGCCAGAGACTTGAACTTGCTGGCTAGAGAGTCTATCTACATCAGTGAACTCCAACTTCCACTCATGTGCACACAGAAAATGTGGGGGGGAAAGGGGAAAAGAGACAGACAGACAACAGACAGACAGACACAAAGACAGAGAAAGAATAGCTTTCTTTGCATTACTATTTCCAGGACTTGATCTCTCACTGGAACTATACACAGGCAAGCTATTCCTAAGGAGAAGGGACGGAACTGGAAGAGAGATTTCTAAGACTGAAAACCTCCATGTGTCTGCACTAATATGCAGTGTGTGGTACATGAACAGCCCATGTGTCTCAAAGTATCATGTTTATATAAACAGACTAAGATGTGATTTGGATCAAAAGGAAGCTCCTTTGAAAAGTGAGCCTTCTGTGTGTTTCAGAGTGTTAAGCTCCAAAAAGGTAAGATAGGAGGAGTCCATGTACTAGCCACAGGCCCCAGGCCAGGGCCCTGTATCTGGTCCCTTAGGACCTAACGCCAGTACAAAGGGGACACCTCATTTTCTAGTCACTTTCAGCTGACATCCAAAAACCATAATTCAAAAGAAAATTTAAATAAACAAAGGTTTCAACCTGGGATTCAATTCTACAGCAGCATGAAGTACTATTTAATAAAACAACCAGCACACAATGATGGCCTCTGTAAAACTAACACAAGATGAGACTTAACAAGCATGAGGCTCTTATGATGGATCTGCTGTGGGATTAAAAAGCTCATCAAACTAGGCTTTCCTTTCTCCTGTCTACCGTCTTTAAGATTAAATTTGACTCCGATCTGACAGAGGTGGCATAATATGACTAGCACGAACTCCTGACCTCTATGTCTAACATGCTCTCTGAAGTTCTCACCATCTCCCCAGTGACTCCAGTCAAAAAGCCAAATGTCACCACATAGATGAATAATTCCTCCCTTCTACCTCATTCTGTCAATTAGCAGGCTATGAAGGTATCTCCAGAATCCATCACAAAACCACCTACCTCTCCTCACCCTCAATATGCTCATGAGTTAAGTAAGACAGAGCTGACCAAAGGAACTCCACACTCACAGAAGGGTTCATAGTAGGAACAATCCAATAAAGTACAGAAACATTTCAAGTTCTCTCTAGAATCATGTGGTTGGGACCAAGTAGGGATTCCAAATTTTTGTGGATTAAGGTGAAACTTGTTAACTTGAGTAAGTGCAGAGACAGTGAAGACTAGAGAGGAGCACGTGGGACAGAGCTCAACAGTCCTGTGTTCAACTGTCCCTAATTTGGTCAACAGCAAGACCCCTGTAAGCTGCTTCCTTGGTCCTTCTAATGTGTTCTTGTTCTCTGTTGGAAGATGGCCTGCTTTCTGATATGGTCAGCTATTCTAGGTTCATTTGCTTTGGTCCCGTATTATCCACAGAGCCCCAGATCTTTGCACATGAAGTAGCTTTTATAAAACAAGTGATAGACATATTCATTGTTACAGAGGTGTCACTGCTCTTTGACGCTCTTAGGAGGGAGAACCAGCAAATAACTTAAACCCATTACCTTGCATATCATACACATGCATACCTGGGTATCTCTCATGCCTGTATCTATCTACACAGAGACTCTAAAATACAGGAATTGCATGAGGTCCTCCAGATCTTTGCCAACCCCACCTAGTTTTATTCTCATTTTACATCTTTCCTCACTAGCTTCCTTCCCTGACAGTAGGAACCCTGCTTCTATTCTGATTGGGTTTGCTCAGTTTCTTTGTTCCCTTGCTATGTGAGCTCTCTCCCGGGCTCTAACCTCTCCAAGACAGCGGGTGTAGTGAGCAAGTCCCCGCCCTTGCTTTACTCGCAGCTGGTCAACTGCACATGTCACAGGCAAGCTCTCCACCTCCCTCAGCTGACTAGCACTCCTTGTCTTCCTTCTAAAAATCCATTCGTGTGTTGTGCTGCAAAATGCTTAAAGTACAGAATGCCTACTAATGTCACACCAGTAGCTACTGTTGTTTTGTTCCACTTGCTTTCAGCATGCGTGAAAGAAAGGGACTGCCTTGCAAACACTCAAGTAACAGTGGAAGGCTCCTGAGTTTGCTCTCCTTTGCTATGGAGTAGGCTCAATAGGTTGGTAGAGCTTTTCAACTAACAAAATAAACATTGCTCGCAATGCATCATCACAGTGTACTAAAAAAGAAAAAAAACCTAAAAAGTTAAAATCCGTAAGCAAATAGTATCATTTTTTATTTTGGAATAAAATTAATAAACTTAGAAGAAATGACAGAAAATACTGAGTGCAAAACCAGACAGGGCCAAAGTTTGATGATGACTGTAATAGCAATAATCTCTACGTCCACATTTTATTAATCTCTTATAAGTTAGTAGGCACAAGACATTTATTAAGTCTGTAGTGGAGAAATATGGCCCCAGCTTTCTTAACCAATGGATGGAGGTGACCATCACCAGCACAGGACAGATCATCGCTTCTTGGTCTGGAGCACTAACAGCAGTCTTGTCTGGAGTACATCTTCTCCACAGGGAAGACACGGACACAGTGAGCGGACCTGCACGCTGCTGAGTGCTCTCCACACTGCTGTGCCACCAAAGGCTAATAAGGAGAAAAGCACTGAGCCGCCATCCCTGATTAAAGGAGACTAGGGAAATGTGGGCCTGAACTGGATCCCAGAACACAAAGGAAAGTGGGAAAGGATTTCTTTCTTCTCCAACAAGGAATGTGCACTGAAGTATTTCCAAGTATTGAAACAACATGTCTGCCACTTATCCTCAAATGACTGCAAGGAAGTCGTATACATGTAGGTCAAGCCACTTGACATTTCTCATGAACAAAGAGATAGAACAATAAGGCAAAAATCGAGCAAATAAAATGCTAAAATTCAGAAAATGTGGGTTATGACTATATAGAAAAATCTTTTAAGTTTTTGGGTTTCTTATATATTTTGAGACCGTGTAGCCCACGCTTGCCTCAAACTCAGTATGTTATTTTGTATCTTTTCTATAAAATGTTTTACAAGGTAAGAAGGGTGTGTGAGGGGTGTCCCGTGGAAAGAAAAAGAAATATTCTTATTTGGCATTTTCTTAGCCTCTCAAGCACGTGGGAAGCACATGTATAGTACAAGAACTGTGAAAAGGATGGAAATTATTTTTTCCCATTCTCTTTAGACGAGTAGGAATATAAAGATGAATTAGAGATAAAATGGCTTTGAAATTTGTCTATATCTAATTCAGGGATCTACTTTTTTTCCCAACCTTCTTTTACCATCAAAGAGACGTCTGAAGAGAGAATCACCAGCCCAGGGGATGAAAAACCAACACTTGCCTGTATGTAGCTCAGACGTAAGAGACGAGGGTAAGAACAGAACAGAAACTTCAGGGGCAGGAAGAGTTCAGAATAGCAGTTTAAGTTCCAGGAAAGGAGGAAAAGACCAAGCAGATGAACCAGGAAATCAAGACATCAGTTCTTACACAGAAAGAGTCCCAAGAGCAGATACTACCTCTGTGTTCTCTAGAAAGGAACTCCCAAATTCATAGACAAACCTCCCCACACAGACAGAGCTGAACCGGGGGCCAGCTCACAGCTTGCCTCCATATTAGAGAAGAACCCAGGACCACAATACCTCAATTTCCCGTGCAACAATTCTTTGGGGATACAGGTTACTCATTTGTATGACACATGCAAGAATATCTGATGCTACCCACTGGCAAGTTCAAGCTCGACTCCATGAGCACAGCTTTGAAGTGCAGGCCAGGCTCATCTACGCTGCTTGTCAACAAAAACCAGAGCAGGAAAGAGGGAAAGCTCAGCTCATGTCCTTAGGAGGCAGAGGAGGAACTTAGCCCAAGTCCCCAAGGAGCCTCCAGATGTCCTTGGATCATTAATGTTGCCAGAGTCACCTGCAGGCACCTCTGTCTCAGCCTTTGCTCAGCCTAAGGTCAGTGCCCTGATACATGTGACATCTGAATGCACTTTGAAAGGGTACTTATGTACCTATGTAGCTCTTAATGCTACAAAAACATCAGTCATCATGGGCCACAGCTCTTCGGCGGAAAGAAAATCTTCCTCTTTTTTTTCTTTTTATTGCAGCTCTCTGACTTGTAATCCCCCAACAAACACCAAGTTCCTTCCCACTACCACCTCTTCTGTGTGTCCAACTCATGACTCAATCCTTCCAGAAAGTCCTGCGCTGACTCATCAGAGGCCCTGGAAAATGGACAGGCACACACGTTCTCCCTGTGTTTACCTGCTAGCTTCTTTCATGGATCATTTAACACTCTTCACCTACAACACAGACCCAGCCGTGACTCTGCCTCTCCCTTATGCCAGAGCTTGACAGAGATGCGCAATCTCTCAGATGCTCCCTACTGTCAAGCGCCTGCACAGAGCACCGTTCACTAGGAAAGATTTTGGATATGAAAGTCAAAGAACGGTGCTGCCTTACAAGAAGGAAAGAGCAGAAGCATCACCAGAACAGGTCTAAGAAACACCAAGTACACAGGTATCTGTTATATTTTAACTACAGAAGGCAACTTGAGTTTTTTCAAGCGTGCTATATCTGAACAAGCTATCTTAGAAAGTGCATGCGTTTGAGAGAAAAGACACCAAGTGCTGACAAGAAGATTAGAAAGAGGCGGTGTTCCACACTGGGCATCTTGTTCCCTTCATGTGGTGTTTGCCGAGCAAGAGTTGAGCGAAGAAGACCTCTGCTAAGAGCATCAATGGGCAGCCCCAGGTTGACGCCGTTGAGTATCAGTCCCTAGAGAACTGGAGGGGAGTCCTCCTCCTTCCTAGGTGAGCTGGGATCTTCCCAGGAAAGATAAAGGTCACTTCGTGTGCATCTGTAGCTCTGATCCCTCCACCTCACAAGTGCCAACCTTTTATACTTATGAAGTTGCCATGAGATTGATCTGAATGATGCAAATCATGAAGATACTAGGAAAGGAATTCATACCTGTACTGCCCACTGGGCCTCTCCAAGGCCAGAAGGCCCCAGCTCACTAACTCGACGTTGGGGTGCCAAGACTCAAGACTCGTACCCAGTTTTAACAAGTAATTTAATTGAAATAGATGCATGGCTTCTGACTCTCATTGCATCGAATACGACCCACTGCCCCACGTTAAAAGTCCCTCGAGCACACAAGATGATATCAGAGATGGAGGACAAGGGGCTCATCCTCCACCCTCTCTCCAGAGAAGCACGCTCCTCTGGATCTTGGCCACCTGTTTATTCTAAGCTGCTGGTGAACAAACTGTTTTAGTCAGTCTTGAACATAGCACAGGAACCTCTTGAGCAACTGTTACACCAGAAGTCACTTTCTATGAGCGTGCACGAGTGTGCAATATAAGAAAGCCACAAAAATTCCCACAGGCTTTTTTGCTAATGCTTAGAAATTCCATCTTTGTCTAAAACGAAAGGCTCTGTGTTATTTAAATTTGATTAAAAATATTGATGCTTTTCTACGTCTTCTCATTCTGGGCACTAGGGATACTTAATGAGAGGAGCAGAGCAGGCAGTCTAATTGTGAATGCTGGAAGTCTTATGTGTGAAGATCTGCTCTCTACAAATTTCTGAGCCAATGCTGTGGGCTTTTCAGTAGCTTCCACAGTGAAAACGAAACAAACAAACAGCAAATACCATGGAGAGGGCGGCATCACATTCAATAGCTTTCTACACTTCCACAGACAAAAAACACAGCACAGTCAACACTAAACTCACAATTAGAAACGAGCTGCAAGTGCCAAGCGGTGGTTATATTGGGACCAGGCTCCGTGTTCCACAGAACTGGCTCAGAGCAAGCTGTTTCCCCTCAGATCCACGCGCTCAGCAAATAGCCCTGGACTTCTTGTTCAGTACCCCTAAGGTGCCCTGATGTAGGACACAGTAGTGACCGGAGGTTCTCGTTTCTAACCTAATGGTACGCATGCATTCAGCCATAATTGAAATAAAGGGAAAAATGCAAACTCAAAAACAGGGAGTTTTAAAAAAATTATTTTTATAATTTTTCTTCTGGCAATCCCACTAGTAAAAGCCTCAAAAACACTGTCTGCCTTCTCCCACTGGGATCCTGGTAAGGTACTGCCCTCCATGTGTTCTTTATGAGAACGCCTGAGAAAATCACTGTCTCACTGCAGCTTTGCTCCACTAGCTAACTTCATGGGGACCGTGAGTCACATGGCCGACGCTCTCCCGCCTCACGGTTGCAGATCCAGCAAGGCTTGGAGCCAAAGCTCTGACTCAGCTCTAGCACAAGAAATGGGGTCAGAGGAAGATGCACCAAGTCCTACCCTCACCCCTTATTTCACCCCGCTTTCTCTCAGCCCATGTTCTCATTACCTGCTTGATTTTTCATTGTTTAACCCTTTTATAAACAAAAACAGGATTCCAAGTTACTTTCCTCTACTGACGTTAACGTCAAGCAGCAAAATCCGTTCGTTTAACAACTTGCACTTTCGACTCTGTCACTGTAACTAACACACAAAAGCATCTAGTACCCATTTAATGTTCCCACATACACAACTGTAGCCAAAATTCAGATCAAAATTGTCATTTTGAGCATCATTGTTACTACAGTGTCTTTAAACCCTAGCATTCACACAAATCTGCACGGTGCCCTTCTAGCTTTCAGATTTGTGATCACAGTTGATTTTCTCGGCAGTCCTAAGAGATAACTACAGCAGGCATTACCATGACTACCTTCTTCTCGCCCAGAGGAGAAAAACAAGGCTCAGATAGTTTAAAAGGACCTTGCCCACAAGGCTAAGTTATTAAGTTATTCAGACAAAATGGGGGGTTGCAGGGAGAGTCCTTCAAAACTGCCATGTCTCCCACGACTACCAAAGGTGGTCTCGCATAGCATAACCTTTGAATTTTTGGCCTAGAACCAGTGACTCAAATGTTTCATTCACTTGACTTTCTAAATAGTATCAGCCAGCTAGTCAAAAGTGTAACAATTACTGCTTGGTAATGGAACCCCTAACCGATGAGAACTAGACAGCCAAGACACTGGAAAATTTTTTAATCATTAGAACATGCATGAGTAATTTATTTCCTCCATTGGAATCCAGTGATGGAGTTAAGAAAACTCGCTCCTGCACAAACAAGGAGCACAGGCACTTTAATGTGGTCCTCTAGAGTGGTCACACAGAGCAAACCTGCCTCTTGAGTCACTGGCTCTGGTGAGATCATTTAGTAGTAGAGAATGAAATTCACAAGGCAGGCTCAAGAGAAGATTTAACTCCTTATTCATGATGAACTCATAACACTTCAACCACATCTAAGGGGAAGAAATATGAAACTCAAATCACATTAATTTTCAAATCATTGACATTGCTAATAAATGAAAGGGCAAAATGTTCACAATTTGAACTCTTGAGACCTTGAGTAAACCTGTCTGTCTATTCATCCTACGAGTCAGAAATTGGGGAGTTGGAGGAGAGACTGCATATGCCTTTTCTCTGAGTTTTAATCTCTTCGGGAAAAATGAGGAAGAGGGTCTGGGAAAGCCACAAATTCATTACCTCAACATTCTACGGCTGCAAGTATGTGCTAGTGCTACCTACCCTGGCTCACCCTTTCAGTGTTGCCTAGCATCTAAAACCATGCACTATGTGGATATTAGGTTTCAGCATATTTAAATCATTATTCAAGAATCTGAGCATTTCCCTTTAATCAATTTCAAACCTTTACTGGTTTGAATTACTAATTCCCTACCCATGAAACAATATATTCATGTTAAGTGTCTTTGTTCAAAATAGTCTCCAATAGATACTCAAGTTAATCCTGTTTACCAGTCTCTTGACAATAATGAACAGAAATAAATGCAACTCTGGCTTAGTTAATTCTTTCATATTCACATTGAGCCTTCAGTCTATAAGATTCCAGGGTGATAGGTCCATGTGTGCCTTTTTAACAACTGCATACCCTGTGTTCAGCACAGAATCATCACAGTGAACGTGCTGGCTAAAAGATGGGAACAGCGAAGCAGCACTCAAAGAGAAACATCAGCGCCTTTCCCCAGAGAAGACTGAAGGGTACTTTGCCAGGCTGGACCTCTGTCACTCAGAACCAACCCTCAACATGGACAGGGAGAAGCAGCTCCTAAATGTTAAGCAGGGGTCCAGATAAAGAAACTGTATGTTTGTGCGCTCCCTTCTGAAGTAGAGTTTTAGAGTATTTCAAAGTTTGGAGACAGCAGAGTATGAAGGCGAGAACCCGTCCTTCTTAATCTGCCCATGTCCCACCTGCGGGACTTGTGCAAACTCCTCAACATCCCTACGTCTTGGTTTCCTCTACTGTAAAAAGGGGTAGGAGTTACGAGATTTACCTTGAGTTACCGAAGACCACCAAGCCAATGAGTAGTAGTCAACCACACCCATGCGGTACCCCTCACAAAGTGGTAACCACCACTATGGAGCAGTGTGAAATCTATTTCTAGAAAAATTAACCCCTCTGGTTTTATCAGTCAGCACGGAAGATCAGAATGACCCATCTTTAAGAGCTGTGCAGCTTCCCAGACACATGTACAGGTGAGAGCTTCCCAGACACATGTACAGGTGAGAGCTTCCCAGACACATGTACAGGTGAGAGCTTCCCAGACACATGTACAGGTGAGAGCTTCCCAGACACATGTACAGATGAGAGCTTCCCAAACACATGTACAGATGAGAGCTTCCCAGACACATGTACAGATGAGAGCTTCTCAGACACATGTACAGATGAGAGCTTCCCAGACACATGCACAGATGAGAGCTGGAGCTTGAAAGAGGCAGAGCCTGCATGTTGCAGCAGCGGCAGCAAGTGGACTGATGAGACAGGAGCGGCTGTCACAGCAGATGGTCCCTCAGCTCGCTCACAGGGTGTGGTGCAGAAGGAGCCATGCGGTCTCCCTTCCTGGTCTCCAGCAGCCGGCAGCCAGACACCCTTTTCCCCTTCCACCTTCTATCAGTTAATTAGGTAATCCTTGCTGCGATGGGTGGGTGGGTGGGTTCCCTTCCTCAGTCCCAGAAATACACGGCTGAATCAACTGGACTCGCCAAGATGGTTGGTTCTAGGCCATGTTATGCTACAAAGTTTTGAAAAGTTAAATCTAAATCTAAAATGATAATCTTGAATTAAAAATTGGAAGAGCTACTCAGGCAGTCAAGACTGTATTAACTGTGTTTCTCCTGCTATGATAAAATACCCAGAGCAAGACAATTTACAGGAGGAAAAGGCTGTTTGGGCTTGGTGCCAGAGGGATGAGCGGTTCATTGTGAGAGGCACAGAAGAAGTAAGTGGGCATGACGGACAGAACAATAAACTAAATGACCACTCTCTCAACCACAAGCAGAAGGGATCAGAGCTACAGTGAGGTCATGAAACTCTTAAAGCCCGACCACAGAGAGGCTCTTCCTTCAGCAAGGTCGCACCTCCCAACCCTCCACAGAGTGAAACACTTGAACCTATGAGGGCTATTTCTCATTCAAACCACCCCAAGTACCAAAACTCCAGGACTCCATGGCCTGTATTAAGCACAGCTGCAATGCTGTCATAGGACAATGTGAAACTTGAGACAAGGCCAGATGTGTTACCCGATGCTGGTAATCTCAGGCCTTGGGATGCTGAAGCAGGAGAGGCGTCGTGAGTTCAAAGCTGGCTTTCACTACATGTTGACTTCAAAGCTAGTTTGAACCACAGAGCGGCTGTAGAGCTTGGAGCATAAAGGAAATTCCTAACTCTGGAATAGGGGAGACTGCTCAGTGGGTAAAGGGCTGCCCACGCCCAACGGCCTGAGTTCAGTTCCTAAAACTCCATGGGAATGCAGGCTGCAGTGGTGTGAATATCTGAAATCCCAGAGCCATCACACAGACGTCACTGGAGGTCTGCAGACCACCTACGCTTGGCTAAGAAGCAGTGAACCACCTGAGAGACTGCGTCTCAAACAAGGTCAAAGCTGAGGACGAACATGCAAGGCTGTCCTCTGACTCTACCCAGGCGTGCCCAGGCACATGGCACGCACACGCTCAGATACTCACAATTCAGTACATGGCTGTGGTGTTTGGTTCTGTTCATGAGTTTCTGACCACTGACTAAATAATTAGCTCGATGCTCGAAGGAGTCCCTGAATCTAAGAGCCAGGCTCTTGGAGCACAAAGGAAGAATCGGAGGTTTTAGCACACTGAGGCACAGCAGAACTGCTTGGGACTCCTGGAGGATCAAAAGTTCCTGTGTAGACAGAAACCCACAGGTAAAATCGTGAGATCAACTCAAGGCAGGACACCGGGTGCAATCCAAGGAGGTATGGAGAGCCTTCAGGGGGGAAAGAGCGAGGGAAGCTATGCTGATCCAGTTATTTCCAACATCGGCGTGGTCCTGAGGATGGGTACAGAGCCATATCACGTCAGATGCTTGCCTCTGAATCCATCTAGCACCTCATCGTTCAGAAGGATGTGTGCGTGTGCACGTGTGTGTGTGTGTGTGTGTGTGTGTGTGTGTGTGTGTGACTCAGGAAAGCTTGTTGACAACATGGTTTAGGCTTGATTTTTTTTTTTCTTTTTAATTCTGAAGCTGGAGAATTATTCTTCCCGTACTTAAAAAGAACAAGAAGGGGAACAGCCAGGACAATCACCTACTTATGCAGTAATCAAAGCCTTGTATTGCCAGGCACAGAAATGAAGGCAAATTCTGAAAGGCAAATTAGAAATTGGTGGAGGGAATTTTCAGGTGGCAATGAAAAGAAAAGGGAAAGAATTGCTCTCTGGGGCTAATGATTCGATTTGAAGAGCTGTGTTTTAAATGTTCACGGAGGTCCAGGCCCACACAACGGGGAGCACGGGGGAAAGGGTTCGAACAGAGACCGAGATGAAAAACAGTGAGTGCCAGTTAGGTTAAGTCCTGAGAATACACAAAGCCCCACGCAGTGGCCAATCCACAGATGCCGTCACAAGGTGAAATTACGAAAACCATTCTTAAGAGATATGCGGGGAAAGATACATTTCACGTACATACTGGCTGTGCCGATCATCAAAGAGTATGTCTGTGCTAACTAAATGTCTTATCTCACTAAGCGACTGCTACAAACACAGGCTGGGGTGAGAAGAGGGAAGCAGCTTCGAGTCACAGGTATCTTCTTCCCACAAAGTGTTTCTTAATCGGCTCTGGATGTAAGCATGCAGGTGCCAGCCTCCAGGCTTTCTCCTAAGCACATCTTTGCTCTTAATAATCTGTGAATACGATGATAGGAAATGAAAAATGATCATGATTTCTATCTCCACACAGCCCCAATACGGAAATGGCTGGTGCCACCTATTGTTGAAAACACAGAACTGAAGGGCTGACTACCACCCTGAAACTGCAGTTACCTCCTCACCAGGAAGGCTCAAACCCTGCCTGCTGGGAAGCCTAATGAGCAGCCCACTCTGCTTGAGCATAACGCAAGCATGTCATGAAGCTTCTCCACTCCTGCTCAGTGATTTGTTCGTAACTATAATCTAGCAAAAAGTAATTGCTTTACTTTAGTAAAAAAAAAAGAAAAATACTGAGGAAGCTTTGCATCGACTTGTAGCAAATGAGTTACAGAATAAACTGCTGAGCGTGAAATGGGTGTGTGTGCTGGTGCAGTGCTGTCTATGAACAAAGGAAAAAAAATTCACATATATTTCTAGAAGTTCTCAGGGAAAACATGCAAGGAGCCCAGGACTTGGAAGCCGAGACTGGAGGATTATGGGGTCAACATGAGCCTGGGCTACTTGGTGGGATACGGCTTCAGAGGGAGAACAAGAGGCAGAGGGAGAGGCAGAGAACAAGCTTGGGAGAGAGCGCAATCAAAGGTAAAGTTGATTTACACACACACACACACACTCAGACACAGACACATACACACACATTCACACACACTCAGACACAGATACATACACATACATACACACATACAAACACCACACACATACATACACACACACAAACACACACACACACACTCAGACACAGACACATACACATACATACACACAAACACACATACGCACACCACACACATACACACACCACACACATATACACGCACACGCGCGCACACACACACACACACACACACACACACACACACACACAAGAGGACATAGTTTTTTTTCTACAGAACCCAGATAAAAAGGCTCAGAGAGTGGTCTGTGTTTGTAGCCCCAATTCAGGAGAGATGGGAGACAGGAGGACCCCTGGGACTCAATGCTGGATCAATCTGGCCTAACTGGTGACTTCCAAGCCAATGAGGGAATACTGTTGGAAAGGAGGTACTCACTGGAAGTTGTTCTTAACTTAAACTCACTTAAACACATATAAATGCACACACACACACACACACACACACACACACACACACACACACGCACGCATGCACACACACACATGCACGCGCGCACGCAAGAAATCACTCAAAAAATATCAACTATGGCCATCACCAATAACAAAGGCTCAACAAACAGAAAACTGCAAGACTCAATTCACTCAACTCCATGTCTCTCCATAGAGAAATGTCACCACACATCCATACTTCTAGATTACTCTAAAAGTAATTTAAAATTAGTACTATCTTTACTCTAGCAGCTGCACTGAAGGTATAAAGCAAGAATGTCAACAGCTCTAACACTGGCTGATGATCAAGAACAAGAAACAAAGGGTTGGGGAAGGAATACAGCACATCTGGAAGGGCATGCAGGAAAGTAGTGTGGGTCATCACCTGACTTGAAAGGAAGCCTGGAAGCTTCCAGAGCGCACTGCTACCCCTAGCCTAATGTGTACTCAAGGCACATATCAAAGTGCCCTGAGGCACAGATATTCTCTTCAGATTTATTAAGATATGAAAAAGATAGAAACCCTTTCCTTATTAACATTTGCTTTTCTAAAAGCTTTCCTAGAAGGTTTTCACTGCAATATTATTTCTGATTTTAAAAGAATAAGGAAGATGGAACTGCTCTAACAACCCATGAAGCTCTTCAGCTATTTCATAACAACATACATGAGCGCCGAGAAGAAGTTTATACTTGAGTACACATCATATCAAATGTCACGTCTCTTGAATATTGGTTCATGAGAATAGATTCTGTAAACTTACTTCTTAATATCGTTCTCCTTAACTTAAGATAATACTGACATTTACACTGAAGGTGGAGCTCTGAAATTTATTCTGAATACTGCCCAATCAAGGTGGCAGCAGGAAGAAAATGAATCCCTTAGTTTCTGAGGCAGTTCTGCAAGAGAAAGAAGAAAGGAAGCGTAACAGCACCACAGCATCTCAGAGTTCCTGAGGAAGAGAGGAGGTGGGGTGGGCAGGCCAAGCAAGCCAAACTCAAGGGACAGCTGCTCGGGTCTGATCCAGTAGTTTACATCTAAATGTTTAATTTTACAAACAAAACCAGTCAGGTTTTGTCTGTCTCCAGACAACACAAACCCTAATTGATTAAAGAAGAAAGAGGAAGAGGAAGTAAGAAGGACGTGGGCAGGAGGAAGGGAAGGGGGAGGGAAAGAGGGAGGGGAAGGAGGGGGAGGGGGAAGAGAACACAAATGGGGCTAAGGAGACAGAGACACACCAGAAGCAATAGATGTACTGGGACTTCCAAGAGAGACAAAAATCCACCCTGCACCATGATACCCTGCACCACCCTGCACGCTACTCAACGGCAGGGACTAACGCCCAGCAGTCAGAGGAAGATGGAGGAAATGATGGAGGTTGGGAGCTCCAGGGATCAGTAGCCCCGACCCTAGAAATTCAACCATGTTGCCAGCTTGCCCTGAGAATACACCACAGCCCTCTCCAGAGCAGAGAAATAAATGTTAAACTCCATCACAATACTTAATTATCTGCTGGGTCTAGGGAGGCCGGCGAAAGCAACTGTAAAACCAGAAAAGCATGAGTCAGTGAAGAAAAACAAAAGAACAGAACAAAACAAGCAAAAATCCCTCACATTCGAAAGGAGCCCACAAACTAGACTGACAAAACACAGAAGAATCTACTTCTAAAAAAGCCAAGTCAACCCCTCAAGTTATGGATTCAGCCCAGGTGAAATTAACTTTTTAGAATAATCAGACAAGACTCTAAATATACTTACAGGGACCAATGAGTTAAATGGAGCGTCCACTTTAAGCATGGATTTATGAAAACAAGAAAAGCAGAATACGACTAGGTAACAACTAAAATCTTAGCATACGAACGTCAGGAGTTGTACTGTAAAGACATAATGAGTTAGATTTAACAACCCTGAGAGAGGCAACAGGAATAGTGAATTCAAAAGAATTACTTCAGAGACAGTATCTCTTCATCTCGAAAGATGCAAAAGGCAAAAACAGTCTTCTCTGAAATTAAAGTTCAACTAAGAAATGTGAAAAATGGACTAAAAGGCACTGATACACACGCAATTATTCTATCAAAAAGTACAGTGAAATACAAGTGTTTGACAAGATTGCCTAGAACTGGAGAAACGTGTTCTTAGATCGAAAATGAAAGAAACAAACAAACAAAACAAAACAAGCTCATACCTAGATCCACTGAGATATAACAGAAAAACACCAGGTTCAGGAAAAAAACGTATATGGACTGCAGTTAGACTGATTTCTTTTAAAAGCAAGAAGCAAAGCGAGCACTACACAATGGAAGAAGTCTGAGAGGAAGACGCTGTCAATGAATAGTTTTATGCCCAACTGAAGTAGCACAGAATCATTAAAGCAAAATGAATATATTTGTATAGTTTCTAATTCAAATTTTTCAACTGGATTTTGTTTGCTTGTTTGCTTTGATCTAATACTTCTATTGGTTTGGTTGGTTGGTTGGTTGGTTGGCATTATTTTGTTTTACTGTTTTGTTTGAGACAAGGCCTTACACTGTATCCCAGGATAAAGTAGAACTCACTATGATGAGCTGGACATGATGAGCTGGAACTTACAGAAATTCTTCAGCCTCAGCCTTCCGAGCGCTGTGATTACTCATATAATCTACCGCATCTGCTCCGAAGATGAAGACTTATTGTTTACAGTAAATACTTTTAAGAATTGTTTATTTTATGTATATAAGTATATATATGTATATACTTATTTGTTTATTTTATGTATATAAGTATGTATATGTATATACATATATATTTTTTATGTATATATGTATATTGTTGGATCTCTTCAGACGACACCAGGACATCGGATCCCACTACAGATGGTTGTGAGCCACCATGTGGTTACTAGGAATTAAACGCAGGACGTCTGGAAAGCGGTCAGTGCTCTTACTCCAGCCATCTCTCCAGCCCTGAAGATTAAGATTTTTATAACTCACCAACCTTCATAGAAATCCCAGTAAAACGTGTACTTCATGTGGCTTGTTTGAAGTTCTGAGACAACACTTAGTTCCACAATAAGCAATTTGTATAATCATGCATGCCTCAACTAAGTTGCCACCAGAAATCAAGAGTATTAATTTATTCAAACCCTGACTTTTACATAAGATTTCAATAAACTTATTAACTCACCGCTTTACAACTCCCAACATTTTTTTCTCTTTTTATTTTTGCAAGTTCATAGATGTGCACAATAGACTATGGTCATATTAACCCCTGTACTGCTGTAGCTTACTCCTTCCCACTGCTGTAATCCCCCTTTCTTCCCAACTAGTTTATATTCCTGCTCTTGGGTCTTTTGGGTACATGTATGCACTGATTGACATTATTACTGCTTTCTATGAGCCTGGGTGAGGGGCTAGCTACTGTGGTTACACCACTGAAGACAACAGCAAGCCCATCCCTCAACCGCTAACATTACCCCTCAGGGAGGGGTGGGGTCTCGTGAGCCTCCTCCCCTATTGCCAGGTGGGTGAAATGGGTTTCACGATTTCAGCACCACTCCTCCAAGTGTTAGTCCTCAATGTGCTGTCCACATGCTGTGTGACTTTGAGGAAATGCCATGTATTTCAATGTTTTGTTTTTAAACGTAGGCAACTCTAACAGTAATTTGAGGGGCACCATATAAGAAATTTTCTAAATACCACATGAGTTCCATCAGTAGACAGCTTACCATAGAACAGTGCTGCTATCATCAGGAAGTACTTGTATTAAAGATGAAGGTGTTGGAGAAATACAAGAGGCATTTAAAACTAGAAAACTGGGGCTGGAGAGATGGCTCAGGGATTAAGAGCACCTGTTCCTCTTGTAGAGGTCCTGAGTTTGATTCCCAGCACCCTGGCTCGCAATAGTTTTGTAATTCCAGTCCCAGGGGATTTAACACTTTCTTCCGACCTTCATGAATACCAGGCAAACAGATCTCAGATGACGTGTGTGTACACACGTGAAAAACACTCATAGACATAAAATAAATAAATCTAAAAAAATTAATTCCTACTCTTTTATCTCCTCTTCTAATACTGTCATTTACCAAGTCATATTTAACCCTCAACTCTAAGATATAAGTAAGCCAATGATAAAAATAGCCAGGAAACTTTGGCCATCCCACAAATCGGGGCAAAATAATTTTTATTTTTCCTTGGTCTTTTTTTTTTTCTGCCTACTGCAGAATGTTGGTTGTAAGCGACCATACTCCCAGGGTCACCACCACAGCTACAAGACAGTATTGCTTCTATCAACGAAGATGGTGAGCTCCAACAATGGGTCGCATGAACTTGGATGCAGTGACATAAACACATAAGTGACACTGTTTTTCAAAGAGAAAGATTCCTACAGTCTTCAATCTTCAAACACCTCTGACTTGATTCCCTGATGACCTTGACCATTGTGTGAGAGAAACTACAGTTAACCAAAAGTTACCTCTCGCTCTTACACTTCTCTTAGGTGTGATATTCTACCACCTACCATCACCACAGACATCCCCACTTTGGGAATTCATCAAGCATTCGCTCTTGAAAGAAGGCTCTGTACCAGAGTCAATCCCGTGTGGAACTATTCAAGTACCACTCGACGCCCGTCAGTTCTATCTAAGGGTCTAGAACTTCCTTCCATCTCTTCTGCAATTCCAGGACGATGAGATCAGCAAAGTAGATGGAATGTTCCAAGGGTCATTTCTACAGACTCCTGCACCAAGATGTAGTGGCTCTGTTGTGGTTCAGCTACACAAATCCTTGTACCCTAGACTTCAGGTTGAAAAGCCTTTAACAAAATAACATAACTCTGTGTCACCCTTTCCACAGTTTCCATGTTGGCAAGCAGTGTCACTATGCCTACTCTCCTGGGACAGGGGCTCTTGTATGATTT
Source organism: Rattus rattus (assembly GCF_011064425.1). Taxonomy (NCBI): domain Eukaryota; kingdom Metazoa; phylum Chordata; class Mammalia; order Rodentia; family Muridae; genus Rattus; species Rattus rattus. The sequence continues at coordinate 28,694,150 of NC_046155.1, forward strand.
GCTTCACTTGCGTTTCCTCTCTACTCTCACTTTATCTAATCCACTATGATTGAAGAACAGTCAGGAGGTTGGTTCTCATAGGTCTAAGGACACACATGCCTCTGTTCTCCAATCAACTGATGTAAGAAACAAAAGTTAATGTAGAATTTTCTTCCAAGTTCATCTATTCCTCTAGAAGCAGAGATCCAGGTATACAGGAATCATGCCAGGAAGACACAAGAGGATCATCCTCCCTGGCTCAGCATGGTTGGAGAAGGTCTGTCACCTTGAAGTGAGGGTTGTGTGACAGCAAGCTCAGCCAGGTATTGAGCTATTATAATCCCAATCCATTATTTGCATATCAATTGGTAACACTGAGCTCAAGGTCACCCTCAGAACATTTCTTCAAGGGAGAGACGTCTCAGTCATCAGCCGGGCTTGAACCTGAATACTGAAGACACTTATCTGACTTTGGAACTCACAGCCCACGCTCTTTGCTATCTCCCCACATACCTAGAGCCAAAAGTATTCACCAAGGTGTCTCTTGATATAGTCAGTGGTATCAACTCGAGTGCTTCAAACATGGAAACTGCAACCATGGGGCTTACTGAAAATGGCCCAAGGGGCTGAGGAGATGCTCGGTGGGTAGAGTGTCTCCTGAACAAGCATGAGGACCCGAATTTGGATGCCGAGATCCCACATGGAACCTGGGCATAGCCAGATCATGAATACGTGCTGACCGCACAGAACAGCCAAGACCAAGAGTTCCAGTTTCAGTGAAAAGCATATACAAGTAAGATGGGGGGCATCATTGGGTTGGTAAAGCTGGAAGAATGGCCTCCTGAGAGATGGGAGTGTTCATGTATGTGCCGCTGCTCCGAACTTTCAAATCTCTTAACAACTTAGCATCATTCGTCCATGCCACGAATCATGCTCAACCCTCTTACAGCAATTCAGTCCTTTTGGCAACAGAGAAGAAGACACCTTCCAAACAAAGGAGAAGGATCCATTCACTCCTAACTCAGTCCACTGGCTCTAGACTAGGGTCCTCCCCTGTGGCCAAGTCTTCTTTCCTGTGCTAGTCCTGTGTGGCCACATAAAAGCAATGATGGGTGTGCGAAAAATACACTCCCCATCAAGGACGCTGGAGTATGTCCAAATCTAGAAAAATAAAAATCTTTCTTCTTGACCTCAGACCTACATCCTTGTCATGCAACCAGCTCGCTGTTCTTAAACACCAATAATGACAGGGCGCCTGCACACGAGTGAGGAGCAATGGGAGAAGACCGGGAGCATGAAACTCAGGGCTGATTTAAGCTCCCTCTGCAGAGTGCATCCCTGCATACTGATGAATGTGTTTTTCAGATGCTGCCAGTGGGCAGGAACAACAGTCACCCGAAAGAGCGAAATAACTATGTGGAAGGGATTGTGGGTATGGCTCAAGCTGCTTACTGATTAACACCACTGCACACAAGGCTCTGCACAAACCTGAGTAGTCATTGTTCCTAGTAAAACAAGCCTTTGTTGACAACCGAACGCAAATGATCCTTGCTGACCAAGTTCACTGTTCTCACACAGCTTAACAGTTGGAGCACTGCTCCCTGACCAAAGCCAGGAAAACTTGACGTGGTTGTCAAGGGGCGGTGGGGAGTTAAAGCGTGCACTCACGCACACGCACATACACACACACACACACACACACACACACAGAGCTGGAGGGGAGGGGAAAGCCTTTTGTTTTGAAGGTGAGAATGAGGGGGGTGATCTCATGCACTAAACATGTTTGTGGTTTCCACCACCATGTCTCCTTCATTTACCAAAGCTGTGAGCTCTTAAATAGCCCCTGCTCCAAACAGCTTATAACATTAAGAATTACCACTTTTTAAAAGTATTTCCCCTTTCCACATGGACCGGGATGTGACAGACCGAATATTGGTTTTTCTGTTGGAACAGTTTTTTGTTACAGTATTTGCAAACATTGGCTGTTAAGAGTGAACTGTAGACGCAAACCCCATTCTAAGAAAACATGGGCGAGAAGAGTCTGAAGCTGTCAAACGCTGCAGTCTAATTTCCAGCGCAGACCCAAAAGCATTCACTCCAAGGTGACTGTCAACAACTTTTCCATGGCGTTTAATTGCTCACAAATGGTGTGGAGCCCCAACTATGTGGAAGGCATCTTGACAAGAATCAGTTTACGCAAATTCCTTTTTCTTCCTAAGTGTTTAGGCCCCTAACATATTACAGAAGGCACAAGGAACCTGAGGGAAAAAGCCCTGCAATGAAAGCTAGCTAAGTCTTCCAATGATGGGGGGAGGGGTTGTTTTGTTTTGTTTTCTCCCATAGCGATTCATGAAAAAATATTTTAAGCTCAGGATTCCCTCAGAGGTGACTCAGCCTCACCTCAGATTTGAGAACTCCCTCCAACCTGTACAGCACAGCACAGCACAGCACAGCACAGCACAGCACAGCACAGCACAGCACAGCACAGCACAGCACAGCACAGCACAGCACAACAGCTGCAGGCCACGTGGCCACAACACCCATTCTTCAGTCCCCATGTGGATGTCACAGAAGCAATGTGACACTAAGGACAGAGCCTCTCACCTGTTTATCTCGTTCACTCATCCTGCTTCAAAAGCATAGTAAAGAAATCATCCAAACTAAGGGGGACAACCGGTTGCTATTCAAAGATGCTCTCAGAGTAGCAAAGCTACACTTGGAAATGAACTAAATATCCAACAGCAGCCAGGGTTAGGTAGAGTCTCCAGGTAAAATAGCACATAACCAAAAGGTTACAACGGGAAGAACCAATAACCACATGTGGCAAACCTTAAAGTCAGTGAAAGAAATCAGACTGCAGCTCAGTCTATAACAGGACTATAAACAAAATTAAAAGAAAAAATTCTCCAAGTTTGGAGCGAGAGGAGAAATTTCTACTTTGGCTCAGTCTGATGAGCTCCAAGACATGGCTGAAATCCTACAGATGGCATTTTTTGCTATGAATTGGGATTGGTTACTTTTTAAGCCACAAGTCTGGCTAAGTTAGTGTTATATGTTCATTATCAAATTCTGTCCTTTTTATATCACCAGTTCTATAGATCTATCTGGTTTGGTTCTGATACCATGACTTATACCATTAACAAGACATGTATTTTGTTTTTGCAATGTTTCACCAGAATTTAAAGCAAGCATGTGCCTACGGACATCTTCATTCCTCCCTGTTTTCCGAAACACTAGAAAGGCATCGTCTCTTCCCTGGCCTCTGTCATTCAACAGTTTGCCCAGTTTGATAGTCTTGATTAACTTCCCCATCCTTGGTTAATTCACCATCCTAGCAGTGTTGTGTGAGTAGGAGCGTTCCCGTCATTCTACCTTTTGCAGGACTTCCACCTAAGAATCTTCTAGGAAAAAAAAGTTTCTCAGGAATTCTGCCACCCTGTTGTGTTTCTTTCCTTATCACTGGGCAGAGAGTCAGGAGCAAGCCTCTGGGACCACTCCCATGGGAAGAACTAGAGTTTGACTGCCTCCTTCTCTGGGGTTTACTCTTCCAGAGCACACCTAAGGAAGGCACTGAAGAAGCAGGCTACCGACAGTAGGGGCAGAGACAGAGGTTCCTACGTAGAATCCTCCCCTGCCCAGAACAGAGGCAAGGATGTGGACGATTACTTTTATAGGAAGAGGCAAGTGCATGTTAACATAACTCTTTTAGGGTTGAAAATGAGAAGTCTTGCCCACATGAGAGAATTTATAGAATCTACCAATCACCACTAACATTTTACCTCCCTTCCCGAAATCCACCTAAAACTACCAGTACACAAAAGGAAAATTAAATAAAATCAGCTAAGAGCCATTACACTAATGCTCTGCTCTCTCCACGGTTCCTTTAACCGTGTCTACCAGAGTCTGTGGACGTGAAGCTGTATTGCCTGCCTCTTCAGGGAATCCTCTGCATCCTTGTGAACAGAACCCTTCCTGGAAAAGTGAGTTCAAGATTTCTTGGGTCATTTTTCCATTTTGTTTCTTTTCCTTAATTAGATTATATCTAGGATAGCAAAAAAAGTTTCCATTTGAATACACGTAACTTAAGATGTGTTTTCAGGGACTGGAGAGATGGTTCAGTGGTTAGAATAGCAGCTGCTTTTTTTCCACATGACCCAGGTGTGACTCCCATGATCCATATGGCAGCTAATCTCTAACTCCAGTTCCAAGGGGTCTGACATCTTCTTTTGGCCTCCATGGGCACTAGACATGCAATTGTATAAGAGTCTCCTTTGTTATAAAAACATCCTGCATGGGAGCTCCTTAAACAAAGGTATAAACAACAACAAAGGAGCTTCAAGAACTCCCTGAAACTGAGCAGATTCACTAGGCCCCTCCCTGCCAGAGTAAGCTGTGAGAAGACAAGAACTGCCTAGAAGAAGCTAATTTGGGCCACTGAGGCACCTGGAAAAGACACTCTCCAACGTGATGAGCTTCCTGAAGGCTGTGCAGTGAGCTCCAGGTTCCCAGCTTTGTGGGCTGTCACCCTCAGTGAAGTGGGCTTGGTGATACAGCTGTCTTTGAGTTCTTTCTGCTCCTGTAAGCAACCCCAATAAAACCTACTAGTTCATCAAGTTGGATATTGGTGGTATCCTTGCTTCAGTCTATTGTGGGTTCAACAGACAAGTGTGCTTTCTGTCTCTAGGAAGGGTCTTATCACACAACACATGCATACAAGCAAGCCAAACTTCCACACACATAAAACAAACTAGTAAAGTATGTTGCATCTAAGTAAGCACTGTGGCAGGTGTAAAGTGTTAACTGCCCTGGGTTCTGCATGTCACGGGTGTTAGCGAGAACCCTTGTGTTCCTAACTCTCAGCCATTAGACCTTTACAACCTCTGTCTCACACATCTACATTGTCCTGTACTTCTTAACTCATTTTTCTACTTCAGGAATTTTTTTCACCTTAAATTATTTCAGAAGCCATTTAATCCTACATTTTTAACAACTTCATCTGAATAATAATCATCAAAAGTTCCAGTTTATAAATTCCTGTGGGCTATTACCATGAATTTACCTTCTAACAGAAACTTCAATCCTCTTTTTTCCTAAATTTCACCTCTGAAAATCCCACAGTAATCATAAGTGAGACTGTGAGATACCAGGATAGTAATAGGTAGCTTTATCCTCATCTTATAGTAAATCTTCATCGACCTTAAAATTAGATGAAAGCAAGAAAAGCTAGAAAAAAAATTAAAACCGTTTACAATTCTAACATTAGTGTGCCAAGTGTCTAAGCAGCCGTGTACTGTTCATCCCGTTCCAGTTGCAAAGGAAGGTCCAGTCAGAAACTAATGGCACAGGAGGGGAAGGAACCTTGGCTAGTCTGAAGAGATGTGTACACACTCGCATCTGTGCACATGTTTTCTGTAAACTAAATTCCTACTGAAACTGCTCTTTGCACATATTTGTTTTCCCTTTCTCCCAAAACATTGATTTCAAAGGCATTGTTCCTCCCTGGATAATGCACCCTTGTAATTAGGACCCTGCTGGCACTGCCTTGCCTGACTGGGTGTACGCTCTGAAAACTGACGTCGCATTAAACTCGAGGAAACCTCACTCTCAACTCAAGCTCCAGCCCAAGGCTCATGTGCACTGCGCTTTCGAGGCCTGTGGGTTTCCGGTCATGGCCGCCAAAAGCTGCATTCATTTTTACAGGAATAATCCCATTGTTTCCTTCTCACATCTCGGAATAGGGCTGCACTGTGTCTATTCTGTGCCTTTGGGTCCCTCAAACAGAACAGTTTATATGGGCGGTCCTGAAGCTTGAACATCCAGGGAGAGTAGGTTTGTTCTTGCGTGCACTCCCTGACCTGTTTCTGTCCTCGTCTAAGGACTTCCAACGCGCTCGGTTTCGGAACACACTGTCTTTTGCAGTAGCCTAGGCAGTAGTGGGCTTTCTTTTTGTTTTTCACCTTCTAACTCCAGGGCATCTCCAGGAAGTGAGGAAAACATGTGCCAAGCAAGCTATAGAAAACCTGCTCGGGCTTGGCCATCGTCCAAGAAATCCTATACTTGTTGCACAACAAGGCTCTTTCTGAGGAACAATCATCTTTATTCAAGCTCCATAGGAATCCATCTGCTCCCTCTGAGGTGAAATCAAACACACAGCGACATACCAAAGATCCACCCTCCCTGGGGCACTGATGCCAGCTAGCTGTTGGGCATAGCCAACGCATACCACACAAGAGCTCTGACAGATGGAGGCTCCGGTACCAAGTGGGGTCCGAGACGCAAGGAGCGGTGTTTCCTGTCATCACCACTGAACACCCGACACAGGACTTATCCAGCAGGGCAGCTACTAACCCTGTAGAGCCAATGGGGCACTTGCAATGTGGCTTTCCTCCACGAACATGCTTCACAAACAACACACTATGCTAAGAAGACTTAGCACATGACAGTTTGTCTCTCGCCACTGACATTTCATCTTAGATTACATACAGAAATATGGTTTTAGATAGACTATGTTGAAATTAACTTCTTTGAAATTAACTTCACTTGTTCTTTTTAATGTGGCCACTAAAATTGCTCTGATTACTTGTGGAGTTTCTATGTGTGACTTCCACTGTTTCTACTAAATAGTATTACTCTAGATGAGTCAACACTACAGAACAGACAGCCTTATCATGCACACTGAGACTATAGTGAACTCTACACAAATTATCATGACTTACCCCCCTATAACTACTTGGCTCTGCATTAAAATTTCTAGGACTTGAGCAATTATGGACTTCTCTATTAAGGTATTTATTATTAAATACTTAATAAGTTTTTTAGTAATAAATTCACTTACTATTTAGGGGGTACCTAGAAAGCTCTCAGCAAGGTCACATCCAACCAAGAAGAAAGAAGTGACCAAGGGGATGGTTCAAAAGTGACTGAGGTTACCAAAAACTCAACCTTCTCCAAGTCTCTGACTTGGAGACACTTCTGTTTCCAAGTTATATCAGAGCCTGCCTGTAGCAGCTCATCAGCACATCAAGTGTCTCCATCCTCTGCCTATGAAATGTCTACAGACGTGCTTATTACTGCATCACGTCACACTCACATGTACACACATGTACACACATACGTGCACACACAGGACTGACATGGGTATGGATATTTAATCAATTTAATACTAGCAACTTTACAGTTAATTTGAAAATTGTAAGTGGGAAATGGCTCCATAACTTCCAATTTCTCTTTTACTATTTAATAGATTTATACTAAAGAATGCATTTGGAAACATATTGCTCTGCAGTAATTCAGCCCACGGACTGGAAGCAGGGCTGACTCATTTTTACCTCTGAGCGTTAGTGCAAAAGGTTGGGGAATCCAAGCAAATCTCCGAGGCGATCTGACCGTCTTCTTGCAATAGGGTTCACCTCTATCTGCCCAGGATAGATATGGCTCCTCACCAATGATGAAAGATTAAGTTTCTAAGTCCCTAACTACCAGAAAGACTTTGCATTAAAAAGTATTAAACTCTTCGCTTAGCCCACCTGGTGTGGGGACGTTTGTATGATGATGCAGAGCAGAGGAGAGAACTTTGAACAGAGGGTCTACCAGACTCTCCCACATCATCATGGCATGAGGAGATGATGCTCTTCCCCTTGCTGAGAACATATGGCCATCCCTGCCCCACCACGCACTCACACCTCATGTCCTCTGACCTCTATAGTGGGATAGCCTTCCATTGTTTCAAATACAACTGAGTCTCTCTTAGCTGAATCACCAGTGTAATAGCTGCCTGCTGTTCCCTGTGTAACAGACACTCATGTTTGCCCACGGCACTTAACCACTCACAGCTAGGACAGTGCTCTACAATATGTCAGTGTGATTGAGCTCCCACCAGTGGCGATGGCTCTTTACCAAGAGTCACTGCTTCTTCCCAAACCTGTTTATGACAAGCATGCTGATGACAATTGTGAGCTATTGGTATTTGCATAATTTAACTAATATTATGTAAAGGGAATAGAAAAGGAAGACAACTTTGTTTCCTATGAAAACTACCTTGAAAATGTTTTGTTTTGTTTTGTTTTCAGATGAGCTACCTTTAAAACACCATGGTGGTAGGTATTTGTGCAATATCCTAGGGGATGTTTAAACCCCAAACGATTCTACACTCAAGATTACTTCACAAATATTTTAAAGTTCCCACTCCACATTAAAGAAATCAGTATTTTACAAGAGTTATACATTACAGGTGATTGAAGTCAACTCCAAGAAGACTCTCAATCAAAGAAAAGCATTGGCCCTACATCCAAAGACTGGTAAATAAATATGCATTTAGATGTTTTAAGTTCCTGTGACATGTTTAATGTCCATTGTGCAGCTTTGTAACTCCATCAACTCGGTCATTTACTTTAATAATCTGAGCGATGCTGATTATTAAAAAATAAAAAAAAGTTTTCTCCTAAGCCAAAGGAGACATTACCATGACCCTTCAGTTCTGAGAATCAAGTGTTTTTCCCACAGACATGTTTGTCTGAGAAATGAGAAAATCCACTTAGTGGTGCTAACTCACTGCTTGCCAAGCGTTAACCTTAAGAAGTTTTCACACTCAATGCAAGCAACATAGGAACCAACACACCAGCCCTCCTCTCTTCATGGAATGTTCACAGGAAACATGAGTGGCTCTAACACTACTGCATCTTGGGCCATGAAAACATGAGCTATACCTATGTCAGTATGGGATGGTGGGTGCTAAATGCAGTTTTTCCCAGAGTGAATAAATACCAAGATGAATACATACAGAGAGCGAGATAAACCAGAGACCCCAGACCTCCACAGGCACCAAGATGATTTATTTTGAGAACTGATAAACCCTAAATACAACCCATAAGCACAAAATACTGTTTTTCTGCAAAATGCAATATGGTTGCTAGCTGCCAACAAAAGCCTTATTTAAATACTATCCCAATTGTGTTTCTTCCTCAACACCCTTCAACAGTTTACTCTGTCACACAATAAAATGCCATTTGAAGAATCCAATGTCTGGCTTAACCTCTGCTTCATAACCTTGTCTCTGGTCAAATCTGACCCTGAATCACTGACACTTTCAAACCCACAAGCTTGAATGGACACCCTCTGGCTATGAATGGACTCCTGCCAGAAAAACTCCAGAGCCCCTGACGTTCTCTACCCTGCTTCCTCCAAGCCCCATCATACTTAAAATCTGTGTGGTGTTACCAATACCTACACTGCTTGCTAAAAGCCTTCTCGTTTCTAAGAGGCTCTGAGTTACATCATGGCATGCGGACGCATGGCAAGCCTGAATGTGGTAAGTCTACCCTCAAGATGCTTGGTAGTCATGCACACAGGTTTGATTTCCCCAGATATGCAGCATTTATTTTTCCCCTTCAACTTTGACTTAGTAAACTACCAGAAAGAACAATGAGGAGAAAAGTAATCATTGGCCAGGTTTCCACTTTCCCTTACCACTACAAAAGGAAACACCCCTTTGCCAGTAGGACCATTTCATACGTGAGCCAACGTAAGAAGCCATAAACCCTTCTTCAGATGAGTAATGAGGCTTCGCTGCTCAGAGTTAAGGACTTCTGCATACAAGAAAGCATGCACGAAGTCAGTCTAACTACATAAAGGAACAAGCTATGGTCCCCCAAGAATGCTATACCACTAGCCACACAAGGACTGAAAGGGAAATATTTTCACCATTACATTGGCAGTCTTAATAGCTACAATTTATATATCATTTTTCAAAGTATTACTTTTGGTTGCTTCAGAATTTCCAATATTTGCAATCAAAGCTGAGGCCATAAGCAAATCACTCCTAAAGCACATCCCGCCACTACTCCTTTGCCTAAAAGGAGAGATTCCCCCACCATACCCACTGAAGGCATCTACACCCACGACTTCTGATAAGGTTAAAGGTTAAAAGGTTAAAAGCCAAAGCTAGCTTCACCTTTACCTCCTATGATTTCCCGAGACAATGTTGCATGCAGCCTGTTGTAGAAGCTCTGGAGTTCTGGAGGCTACAAATTGTTCCTGGGTTTACTGAACGCTGTCCAGTAACACAGACATTTCCTCCATGGTTCTTCAGATCGTGGATCCAGACATTGGAACCAAACAATGAAAAACCAGCCTCACCCTTAACCAAACAAGCTTGCATGCAGAACTGATTTACCTTACATAAGACATTCTGAGAGCAGTTGAACTCTAGTCAATCAGCTCTATCGATCAGCAGAACAGCAGTTCTTAAACATTCTTGGCTGGTCTGTGTGAGCTCTGTGTGCCTCTGAATCCATGAGAGTAGCTTCCCACTGCCATTCTGAAGAGCCTCCAACCTCCCCAAGGTTTAAACCTCAGGGCTGCCTGTTTCCCCTGATTCACTGTTTCCCTCTGCTGGCTTAACAGTCAATCCCAAACCAGCTGCTAAGGGGTCTATCTTCAGAGATCCAAGGACACCTCTTTGTCTACAAACAAAGACAAAGAAAGGGAAAGATAAGTTCAATGGTTGTCATCTCAAGGTAAAGAGTAGAGAAGGAGCAGATATTTTATTTATATTATTAAAATTATGAACTTATAATTAAGATATTGATGTCTGTGATAAAAGGGAAAGAGAATAATTTTAGGAGTATGATATAACATGCAAGGATGTATGCTTACACCCATGTTTTTACATACCAACCTTTTTCTACCTATTTTTTTTTTTTTTTTTTTGGTTCTTTTTTTTGGAGCTGGGGACCGAACCCAGGGCCTTGCGCTTCCTAGGCAAGCACTCTACCACTGAGCTAAATCCCCAACCCCTTCTCCTACCTATCTTATCAAATCAAATATGCTTGTACGTGGGTTTAAGAGACTCTCCCTGAAACCCACCCACAGACCCCAAGGGGCATTAAAGAACTCCTATACCAATAACTACCTTCTTAAAGTGAGGGGCAAAACCCTCATTTAATTTATAATTAAATTTATAATTATAAATTATAATTAGCATTGTTTAGGAGCTGAAGAAAACTAAGAATAAAACAAAGGTTTTACATATTAAAGAAAAAATAATAGCCCTACCATTCCTCATACAGTACGAACCTACGAAGAGGAAGCCCAGACCATAAACTAAGAAACTAAATCAAGAGAACAGTAATGACCATCTTGCATTCTACTATGTTTATTGTATGATTAATAAAGCTGATAATCTGAAACTATTTGAGAAAAAAGTCCAGGGCCACCCCAGGATGACATTACTTTCATTCTTTTCCTTTCTTTTTGACCCAAGTAACATTCCACATTCCACATTCCTAATGCATGGGAGTCATTTAACCTCTGAACTGTTCCAATCCTGTTTCCAAATCGTCTTTCAGATTTACTACAGCAAAGAAACCTCAGGAGTTACCCAGCGAGCACCAGTGGACCCTGTGGGGTTTGCCAACCAGACTCTGCAGGAGCTCTCTCAACCCACATTCCAGGCACTTCCTGGAATTGATGAAGACCCCACCACTTAGATCTGTTTGTGAAGAGGGGACAGAAGAATGATGTCCCGAGTCATCTGCAAAGCTCAGAACTGACTACAAAGAACTTCGAATTTCACTGAGATGTAAGGGTTTTCAACACTAGCCTTTGTGAAGAGTTCTCTGCAGAATCAGTGGTCTGCAGTACCCTGCCGATGGAGGCCGTTCCCTGCCACTGTCTCCTTCACTTACAGAGAACTGAAAGCAGGTAGTCTTCATAGAAAGCACTAAAAGAGTTTCTCAAAGGAGAAAAACAATCAAGTCAGTAGTCAGAAGACCAAGATAGGACAGGAATTAAGGTTAGCCAAATCTCATTTCTCTGTCCCCAAATGTGGACAACTCCCTACCCTCTACAACCCCTACCCCTTCATTCTCAGGGGAGACTCGGACCAAAGTCAAATGGGGGTTTTTCACTTCGTGTGTTTAATGCTGTTATGCAAGAGTAAACCCAAGAACATAAGATGACACTTCACTAAGGCAAAGGAAATAGGTCTGCTCACACTCACTTCCACACACAGACAGGAGTGGGGTGGAAGCCAGGGCAGGGGTAGACAGTGACTCCTATCACTGAAACATGCAAACTTGGAAAACAGATTTGATTGCCTGGATATTGAGCCTCCTTGGGAAGAGTTATTATTCTGTAATGTCAAGAATGAAGTCAACTTTTTTCTTTGCCATATAAACTAGGTTATAAAAAGAGAATACGTCTACACAATTCGAAGGACTTATTTTAACTATTAGCTGCCGAAATCCTCTCACCAGACATGCTAGGCATAATCTGAGTAAATCCTAGCCCTCCAAGAAGAGAGAAGATTTAAGAATGAGTGGTGAAAAAACTGCAGGAGAAATGGGAGTCAGGGGTCTGCATGGAAGAACAGCAACTTCAAGGCTTCTGCTCTGTAGGCAAGCCCCACACCCCTCAGCCCTTTGACGAGTCACCACAAGGCTGGCACTGAACTTTTATAGTGACTTCCCTTCCCAATCGTCTCTCCAAGCACCTGCACCATTTACTCATCATTCCGGGAACACGATGCTCAAGGAACGGTTTTCAATGCATTACTTCACGAAGGACCTCTTTCTCTACAGGCTGGTAACTCGAAGCTATACTGTCTAGCACTGCAGCAGCACCTCAGTCCGTGTGGCCACTGAGCAACAGTGATGTCTAACCTCAACACGTCTACTAAAAAAGTAAATTATACCTATCGCTCCCGTTTACAGCCCTCACACTTCCACAGGACAGTGCTGCTACAGAGAGCCTATATGCACTCCCTTGGAACATGGCTATGGTTGACAATACTCACCGACTGAATGAGTCCTATTTAATCCACCCATGATAAAATGGATGCACACAGACCACCTGAATCCTATTTAAGAACTCAACCCAAAAGTATCATAAAGGTCTGATGTGCCACTTGGGTCTCAGGGGGTCAATGCTTCCAATTTCCTGTGACCCTCTGCCTTTGGACAAAGTAGGATATAGAACTTGAGGATTCCGCCATGATGGAAGCAGCAATCGGAGATGTGGAAATAAAGGGGGTGGGGGAGGGAAAGGAAAAGGAGTAATGAGAAGGAGAAATCAGAGGGGATGGTGACAGATAGAGACAGGCTGTGCGGGACTAGAAGGGAAGAGAGAGGTGGAAAGCAGTGTTTATGGTGGGGTGGGCAAAAGAGCCAACCAGATCTGCACCACTCAGACCAAGACTCAAGGCAAAACTGAGAAAGTCAAGTCGGAGACTCAGTTCAATCTCACTGAGAACCACAGCAACTCAGAGCAAACCAGACCCTTCCGGCCTGCAGCACACCTCTGTGCATTCAAATGAAGACCCACTGTGTGGCTCGCTCACTTTCCTGACTTTTGTTTTTGTCAGTAGCCAGAGCCTCCAGTTTAAGTGTAATTCCAAGTTCAGAGAATCTTAAACATATTACTTCCCACGCCCCTTCCCAAACCAAGGAAAATGGGTCCACCTCACTCTTTTGCATATCGAAAAAGTCATATTCTATTTAGTTACAGATACAAACTTATTTTCATTTTTAAAGGCCATTAAACATATAACCCCCCCCTCTTTCCTAAACCAAGGATCCATCTCACTCTCTCATTTTGCATCTCAAAAAAGTCATATTCTATTTTGTTACAGATACAGACATATTTTCATTTTTAAAGGCCAAACACACTACATAACTGGCAGGTCCCAGACTAGCATCTCCGAAAAACTTGTTCTCAAAGCTCCCCTGTGAGTGAGTTATCCATCACTCAGGACACACTCTCACAGGGATGAACGAACTAGGGACATGAAATACTATGGCCTGCCTCCCTTTCCTTGTATCTGAACTGTACAGTAGAGTCCTATCCTGGGGGCTGTGGTGTGGTGTTGCTGGGAGAGAAATGGGAGAGGCAGTCAGACAGCCCTCTAACTTCTAGGGGAGGACATAGGTAAAAGTAAGGAGGTAAGCCGTTCATTCATGAGTAGAGCTGCTGGGAAGTACAGGTTACATCAGAAGAAAGCTCACTGGAGAGAAACTGCACTACCCATAATTCACCCAGTCAATGAAGACTTGAGTGACAAGCAGCTGAGAGATCCAGGCACTAAGTAGCTCAGGCTCCTCCCTTCTCTTCTTAGAGGCCTACAGTGTTACATCAGAGGTTTGCCACTTTCCCAATTTCTCAGTAAATTTTCCCTAAGTACTTCTAGGGCATGGAAAATACCTAACAGTTCCATGTGTTCAATAGTTAGAACCAAATAACTTGGTAACTATTTATGTCCCAACAATTTGGTAGTCATATGGAGAACAAAAAGTATAAAGACTGTAAAGTTTTATTTCATTTTAAATAAGAACAATTTTTATAGGACATGATAGATACTCCTAGGTATTGTACAGCTTCTCAGAGGAAGACTTTAGGTTTGATTCTGGCACCCTATTTTCTGTTCTACACTTTGTAAAAAAAATAAAAAAAAATAAAAATAAACATGGTACTGGGTTTCTTAGTTCAGCAAATCCCCAAAGCTCAGCTTTGGAAAGATGTGACATCACTGAAAGGCATGTGGTATGATATCATGCTGGAACTTTGCATTACCTTAACCCAGCAGTTACACGGTGGCTGACAGATCCCAGGTATCTGTGTATTTGCTCCAAAGAAGAAAATTACAATGGCTCAGTCACCTTGTGAATTCACAGGGACACCCAAGGGCACCCCAAGCAACCGTGTGGGAACTGCAGGAGTAGAGTCTTCTCAACACCACAGTAAGACTATTCTTGCTAACTTACAACTTAAAACATGCAGCTAAAGGGCCCTGGGCTGGGTCCTGAAGTGAGCAGCCCCGGCCTACTGAAAGTGCACTTTCTAGGATTCAGAGAAGCCGGTGGGAAGAGACACATTATGGGATGGCTGACTGATACTCTGCAGCTCCAAGACAGGAAAGAGAAGGATGCGGTACCACTTCCTGTGCTCATCCGCCCCGTGCTGTGCTGTAGAACACTTTTCTTCTTCAGACAGTATCCTTTGGACACACTTTCTCTTCCCCAACTCCTCCCAGATCCTCCTTACTTCCTTACCAAGCCAACTCAGGATATTTGCTCCCTCAAAACAAGCAAAGCCTTAAAAAAATTTAACAAAGACAAAAATAATAATAGTAAAATTAAAAGGCCCATGGAAAGAACACAGAGTCCGTTTTGTGTTAGCCACCTACTCCTGGGCATGAGGCCCACCTTGTATTGTGGTTGATAGACTCAGTGACACTCCACTGGAGAAAACTGATTTTCCTTACCCCAGCCAGAACCAATTTTGATTAGCTTCTGGGTGGGGTGGGACTCTGCATCCATGACCTTTTCTTGGTGCTGGGATTTTTGTCTGGTTTGACCCTGTGCAGATCTTGTCCATGCTGAGATGATCTCTGTGAGTCTCACTGTGTCTAAAAGATGTTACCTCCCTGGAGGCCTCCATCACATCTGGCTTTTACAATCTTGGGGTCTCCTCTGCCAAGTGGCCCTAAGCCTTGAGAGGATTGATGAAGGCACCTAACAATCAAAACACTAAATATTCAGAACAAAAAAGGATATTAAACACTGTAAAGAAAAAATAAAAAACAAGGCACCTAGAAAGGCATGTCCTTGAGAACAACACCCAAGTTTTTAGTGCAGACTCTAGAGGCGCCTACACAGATGTTCTACAAGCTTTGAAAAACCCCAATGCCAGCCCAGACAACTGTACCTGGCAAAATTGCCCATCACAAATGACAGAGAAAGAAAAACATTCCACAATAAGAACCAATGTAAGCAATGCAGGTCTACAGAAGGCACTAAGGAAGGAAAATTCCAGTCTAAAGAGAGGGTTAAGTACAGCCCAGAGGAACCCGAAACCAGACACAACGCTGCTGTAAGTGGTGATGCTTTATTCAGGGGGCACTAGCTGCCAGCTGAGATTACTCTGAATCCATCACAGATCACTAACAGAGAGAGGGAAGTCGTGTACGTACTTCCTTCATAGTCACTTGACTTTTCTCCCTGCTAAGAGTAAAAAACAAACCGTAAAACAAAGATTTCACTGACACAAAACAAAAGGAAGAAAGGTTTTGTCAGTTCACCCCATTCACACATTTATTCCTCCATTCATTCAGTCATCCACTCATCGGCCCATGCAGGCATTAATTCATCCGGTCCCTCTACAGGCTCTAAAAGTTTATTATGTTTGAAACTCTCAAAGTCATAGAAATGAAGTGTACTAGCCAGATTCAGCCTGCCATTTGCTCTCGCTTCCAGGACAGCAATAACCTCCCTTTGGCCCAATCCAATATGGAATTTCCATCTAATCCAACCTCATGCCACCACGTGATCTAGCCAATCACGCCTCCCTTCTTGAATGGCTTTGTTGGCATGGCTCCGATGATTCCCTCTACCCTGGCTCTCCTCCTACCTCACTGGTTACAGCTGCTTGAGTTCCTCTTGCCAGCATCATATGTTGATTTCCCCCAAGGCTCAGGTCTTGGCCAGCTTCTCCATCCTCATCATCCTTGGCCAGGGTTTAGGAGCCCCATGATACCTAATATTCTCTCTGCTGTTAACAACTCACATCTTGATCCCTGGCTCACGGTCTACTCTGGACCTCCAGTCTTTCATATCCAACTATATATGCAGCAGTCCCACGTGATAACCTGAGAGGTTCCCCAAATATGTACAAGACAGAAAGTTGATCTCCTACCCACTCTTACAGAACAAGGAACCCTCAGCCACCCCTACTGGACACAAACACCAATCTGAGTGTCTTACCATTTCCACATTACCATCCATTTCAGCAGGCGATCTCACTAGCCTAACCTGTCTCGCTGCAGCCATTCTTCTCTCCAACCAGAGAGTTGTCAGCATAGGAAGCACAAAGTGTAAATTATGCCATCTGAATCCACTATTTAAAACCTTTTAAAATCTCTGACCTTCCCACCTGAATCTCTAAGGACGTAAGGAATCTCAGGTTACCTGCAACAATACCCATGTGCCTGCTTTTCTCTATTAATGAGGACTTCAGGGGTCTCACTGCTCACTTGACTAAGAGAAGCCCAAACCCTTCTAAAACATTCAAAATGGCGTTAGATCATCCCATGATACTTACTTCCCTAGTCATTGCTACCCATAGTGGGATGTAGGATGAGTGTCATTACTTTGCCTTAGTCATGGAAGCCCACAGTTCACAGGCTCCCAGACCCTTGCTGGAGCAACTGCAACCAGAAAGGGAGATGCGGCTTCTACCAAATGACCTCTGACTTGGTGAGTCCATTAGATTAACGGGGATGAGAGAGAGATGCTAAAGGAACAGAAGATGCCCCTCAAGTGTGGCCTTTAGTAGAAAAAGAGGAAAATCTGCAAACCAGCATGCAGATGGGGCATCCACCGTGGTTCCGTACAAGAAGCTAGAATAATTAGGAAACACTCAGGAATCAAATGGCTGTAATTAGGGAAGACTTTTAAATAATCAGTCAAAGACCTTGTCATGGGAGCAGATGGGATCAGTCAGAAAACTGAGTGACATAACGTCCCATCCTTCCTAAGGCAAAGGCTTCACAACCTGAGACATAATGAGGGAAATCAGCCCTGACCAGCTGACTTATCAAAGCTGTTAGAATCACTTGGCTTTCTCCATCTGAGATCCCCATAAATGTTCTGGAATGGAAAGCAATAGAAAAGGGGCAAGGGCTATTCAGCTAGGAATAACCAAAGCTGTGTTTGAACCCCACTTCACCCGGCCAGGTAGAACTGTGTTCTCAGGGGAGATTAAGAAAAGGCTAATCCATCAGGGATCTCAAGACTGTAGTGGACCTTTAGTGGCTTTTCTGGGTCCATTAGTGGGGGCAGACCTTTGAAAAGTAGGAAAGGCTTTGGCAGATCTCAGTGACTTAGCCCAGCATGTAAAGAGTTCATAAAATGAGGGAGCAAAGCAGAGGAGACGGTGAAAATGTAAAGCCGGGAAGACATCTTTCTGGGCTACTTAAGACAAACATGGCCAGATTCATGTAGAGCTGGAGTTCTTAAGGAAGTAACTGAGAGAGAGCCAAACTGTGTGCTAAGGAGCTTTGGGCAGGGAGCTTTAAAGCTGGAGGAGCGGTTCCCAGAACACATCTGTGATAGAACAATACAGGGAAAGACAATCAAGCTATCCCAGGGGTGGGCAATTATCCCCTAGTCTAAGGGAAGTACACATCCCTACAGCAAAGGTCATGCTAGGGGTAAAGATGGCTTACCCATTCAGGAACTCACCCAACAACTAAGTATAGTGGATGGAGAGACAACACCTACAGGTATCCCACAGTGCTACTCCAGGCCAACCCTGACCCAGGGAGCCAGCAGGTGCAGCTGAGGGAAAGCAGGACCTTGTTGCCCTCGGCCCTAAGTAGATGGGAGCAAATTGAGTCGGGTCCACTGTCTTGGTTAGGGTTACTATTGTTATGATGAAACACCCGAACCAAAAGCAACTTGGAGAGAAAGGGGTTTATTTTACTCACAGATCCATGTAATTGTTCATCATCAAAAGCAATGAGGGCAAGAACTCACTCATGCAAGCCAGAGCTGATGCAGAGGCCATGGAGGAGTGCTGCTTACTGGCTAACTTCCCAGGGCTAGCTCAGGCGGCCTTCTTATAGAACCCAAGACCAGCCCAGGAGTGGCACTACTCACAATGGGCTAAGCCCTCCTACATGAGTCATTTGTTGAGAAAATGCCCCCACAGGCTTGCCTACAGCCTGATCATTTGTAGACATTTTCTCAATTAAAGCTCCTTCCTCCCTGGTGACTCTAACTTGTGTCAAGTTGACATGAAACCAGCCAAAACACCCACTAAGTTTCCCAGGTGTGGATATATGTAAGGAGGCTCTGTCAAGGAGCTCCAGAATATGGAAAAGGCCCAGAGAGAATGACTAAGGATTGCAGGGAGCTAATTAAGTTAGCACCTCCTGGCCATGATTTGTGCTGTACCTTCATCTATGGAAGGAGCAATTGATATGAATGGATAGAAGCTTTCTATGAAATATTAGGCCCATTGCTTGTATCCCAAATTTAGTAACCTCTTAGTTGCAAAGCTCTAGGGTCACCTGACCCTTGCTCAGAACAGATGGCAATGAACCCTGATGGTTCTTCTCCGAGGTGATCTTTGTCACCTCACTATTTCCTATGGGACAGTGGTTTGGGATGGTGTTTGCCCTGCCTATGCTCTAGAAAGGTTTAGTAGACTTGGAAAGAGACAACCAAGTACAATGGCACTTCTGCCTACCTCACCACCCTACCAAGGCTAGGTTAACTGAAAGGAAAAAAAATAAATTTCCTACAAGTATCCTTTGTAAGGTAATAAGGACACCCAGTGTCAAGACTAGACTACCCTTCTGTGAATTGTTGGTCAGAGACGTTCCTGAGGCCCCACAAATCATAAAGGCTATGGCTTCTCCTGTTAGTTATATGCCAGGACTAGACAGTGACACTCTGTTGCTGAAGCCACCACATATGCATGCTTTGGCTGTGGGACATGGGGATATTAAGCTGGTGAAGAACTGTCACTAACATTTCTGCTTGGCTGTGGACCCGACCCTAACTATACTAAAACACTAACATGTCAGGCATGATGAGCCTGTCTGTGCAATAGTGGCTCAGATGCCATGGGTAAGAATAACAGCCTTCTAACTGGACTTAAGGCCCACTACACAAAAGGGACCGCAAGCCTGGTACCATAAACCAGAACAAAAACCTGTAGCTGGGGAGGTCATAAGTCACAGTATGGAAACAACTTGTACGATTTTCTAGACAGGTATGATGAGCCTGTCAAAGTCCCCTTTAAACGTTCCGTGTATGTCTACAGATCACAGCTATTGCTAGTCTTAACTCATAACCTCTGGTGAAGCTCCTGAACAGGTAGGTGACAACAGTTGTGGCATGGTGCCCTATTTCTTAGCCATGGTGGACGTCTATAGTCACCCTCTCCAAGACTCAGATGTCATTATGGAAGAGGTAAAGAAGGAAGTGAGAGGTAGGAAGAAATGGAGTGTTGTGTAACAGTCTCCTCTGAGATTAAAACATTCCATCCTGAAGGGGAACTCCGTAAGCAGGAACATAAACAACAACAACAACAACAACAACAACAACAACAACAAATAGGCTTCAAGAACTCCCTGAAACTGACCAGATCCACTAGGCCCCTCCTCGATTCCCCAAGTAAGCAGAGCCCAGCTTCAAAGAAGGCTCTCTAAGAAGAAGAGCTTCCTAGAAGCAATTTATAACAATGGGATGCCTGGAAAGGACTCTCCAACTTGATGAGCTGCCAGCAGGCTATGTAGTGTCCTCCAGATTTCCCAACTTCTGTAAGCTGTCACCAGTGTTGGTGAGATGGCCACAGTGAGCAAGCTGGTTTTAAGTGATGTCTGCTCCTCTGAATATCCCCGCACCCCAATAAAATTCATTAGGGAGGTATCCCCTAGACCGATTCAAAGACATGTCATTGGTGTTATCCTTGGTGGACCTTGATGGTACCCAGACTTTGGCCTGTCATGGGTTCCCTACCTGGGGTGAATAGATGTGTATCTTCTCCCCAGGAAAAGGTTTGTCACAGAACACATGCCCAAAATGCAAAATGTGCATATGTGTGCATGCATGTGAGCATGCACAAACACACACAAACATATGATATTGCTTAATGGCTAAGGTATGTACTCTAGAGTCAAGTGATGGGCGTGGGTCCTGGTCCTTCCGCTTCCTAGCTACATGTGAGTGAATGAATGATACCAGAACTTAGTTTCCTCATTTATTCTTTTTAAAGATTTATTTATTTATTCCGTGTATGTGAGTACACTGTCACTGTCTTTTGACAGACCAGAAGAGGGCATCGGATCCCATTACAGATGGTTGTGAGCCACCATGTGTTTGCTGGGAATTGAACTCAGGTCCTTAGGAAGAGCAGTCAGTGCTCTTAACCACTGAGCCATCTCTCCAGCCCTAGTTTCCTCATTTACAAAGCATGAAGAACAACAACACCAACAAGCCCAATGGTCCTCACCTCACTGAGTTTTGAAGCAGCTTAAATGTAATAGCATAAACTATCTAGAATTTATAGCAATATGTGTCATATTATGTTATGTATTAACTATCATTATCCTTAAAAATCTGATTAAAAACTACAAAGAAAGCATGAAAAGGAAGTTGCGGTCTTGTTTTGCTTTATTTCTTTGGGCTTGTTCCAAACACTTCAAACGTTTCTGAGAGGAACCCCATAACGTGGTTCAGTGATTTCACCTCGGCCTAACACTATCACACCACTCAGCTTAAGAACCAGAACAAAAACTGAGACCAAGTCCCACAGAACCCTGACTGATTCCTTTTCTGAGTGCAGTTACTGATTAACAATTACATGGAATATCCCAGGACTGGCAGTGATGCCCAAAAATAATAGGTGCCCATAATTACTATTTTGGTTCTAGAAAAGTAATAGGCAATTCATTCCAGTTCTCAGCAGTACCATGACCATCTGGATGATAGGCTTGAAAACTCTAGATTCTGGTAACCGGTACCCTCTTCCCCTCTAGCCTCCAGCCCTACGGTGGGTGGCAGTGCGTCCCACCATTACAATACACATACTGATCTAAGAGCTAGCCCGAGCTTTTCCAGACATTAACTGTTTCAGAAACTTCTAGGGTTACATTGTCTCTATGAAAATAACTACAGTGAGGTTCTCCTTCGAGTCCTGAAAACATCCTGGCATTTATTCCAAGTTTTCCCACACTACACAAAATCAGCTACTTCCAAAATTGACAGAGAAGATAATTCAGAACACCTGTAATGTGTTCAAATAAAATGTCTAGGGGATACCTTCCTTTTTTTTTTTTTTTAGAAAAAAAATTTTTAATATTTCATTTATTTAATGTATGCGTGCTCTGCTGCATATGCTTCTGCCTGCCTGAAGAGGGCATCAGATTCCCCTAGAGATGGTTATGAGGCACCACATGGTTGCTGGGAATTGAACTCATGACCTCCAGAAGAGCAGCCAGTGCTCTTGACCACTGAGCCATCGCTCCAGCCCCAGGGACACCTTCCTATGTCTGCTTTCTTTCTTCCACCTAAGACATGAGTGGCCTCTTAGCAGGCTGCCCGTGCAGCGCTGCCCACACATACAATGTGCTGTCTACAATTAGCGTACAACAAAGCCTCCCCACTTCAAGTCTACTCTGTATTTGGATCCTTACTCCATTTTTTTCATAACCCATATTTATGCTAGATTATCTCCAAAGTTATAATGGCAATCAAGGGAAGACTCATCACTGCTTTCACAGAAATATGCCACCATTTCATAATCCATGTTGTTGAAAGCAACCAAGATACCTGAACGAACAATAAACCTATGTGGATCAGCCAGAATTTCAGATAATTCTATTTTTAGGTAAAAGCTTGTCTGATGCTTCTTTCAATGTCTAAGAGTAGTTACGCTGAAGCACTTTCATATCATAGCAGTATTTTTTATCCAAGTTGTATTGCTTTTGTAGTTCCCTTACATTTTAGTTAAGAGACTGTATTCTTTTAGTTATGAATACTAAGTATATAATGCGATTGGTTTTCTTTTGGAATCATGGAAAATCGTGAGGGTGTGAAACAGATCCTGAGATGCAAGACAAGGACATGCTGACAGCGCACTACAGGGCCAGGCAACAAGCATACTGGAGGCTCTTGACGAGTGTTTTAAAAATCAGCTCTCTTTAATTCCCTACATTGTGTTTTGATCATACCACCTCCCTCCCCCAACTCTTTCCAGATCCACGCCCGATACCCTCCAGCCCTGATACCCACCCACCCAACATTTCTATTGCCCAAATGTCCTTGAATATGTGGCCTTCTGGTGGAGCATGGTCTATTTAAACTCCCTCCCCCAAGGCAAAAGTACCCCATCAGTGGTTCCCAAGGCTCACGGTAGGTGCCTAACCATATTGGAGAAACAAGTATTCCTGGGGTAAGACAGACTTGCAGGAAACATCAGCTCTGACTCCTATCACCCATG
This sequence comes from Rattus rattus, assembly GCF_011064425.1. NCBI lineage: Eukaryota > Metazoa > Chordata > Mammalia > Rodentia > Muridae > Rattus > Rattus rattus. The sequence goes on from NC_046155.1 coordinate 28,717,130, forward strand.
TGAATGAACTCAGGTGAGAAGTCTGACCTTCCTCAGCAGTGCCTTCTGTACTTCTAAACGGAAGTTAAACAAGAGACCCGACACATGGGCTCGCCCAGTCTCAAAGACTATCAATGTCTGGCCCATTCCAGGTCCTCCACCGACACTAAGAACTGAATTATTTCTAAAGCTTGTCTAATCCTCTGTTACGTGTGAGGAGGGGAAAACCCATGTAATTCGGATAGCGACCAGCCTTTATTAAGTGCCGAGGGCGACCGTTCCCCTCCGGTTTCAGTTTGCTGTCCTATAGCACTGCACTGGGAAAGTTGTTCACAGCATACACTGTATCCTTTTAAACACGGAAGGCATACACTGTATTCTTTTAAACACCGAAGGTTGCAAGCCTGACAAAGCACTTTTATGAACTGGACCGAGCCGTACCTGCCATTCAGCAACACTTGGAAACTCCTCATCAATTTGATTTACACCCAGCATCAATAAATCACACAAAGTAGGCCCTGTGCAGCCCAGGGAGTAAACAAAAGTAAACATTGTGCTTCACCTGCCTTGCTGGCCAGACGAAATGCAAACTCCAGCCACCTCAACTGGAATAATGCCTTTGCTCTCTGGTCGATTTGGTTATTTTTGGACCCTTTTATGGAATATTAACTTTATTTGCTCTAATTCTACAGGAAGCCACATTGGAAGTGCAAGGAAATATAAATGATTAAAAAGCAGAAGTGAAAAAAAATGGGGGAGCCAAGTGTTTTGCTTTTTTTTTTTAACTGTATTTTTTCCAAGTAAGAGGGGTCCCCATCTTGCTACTTCTAGACTGTTTCCAGCCCTGGGGGTGGTGGGGGGTGGTAACAGTTTGTTTTGTTGTCTCTTGTTTTTCAAAATAATGTGGAGACATACTACTACGGAGAAGTAACATTTTAAATCAGGGGCAATCTTGTAAACTTTATAATGGAGCAGGAGGAGGAAAACAAGAAGCTAGCCGACCCAGCCAGGAATCAACCCCTAACCTCAACTCCACGCTCCAACCTATGAAATGAACCAACGGGCACTTAAAAAGTAAAAATACAAACAGACTTTGTTGTGTTATTTAACGTACAGTAAGTGTTGGCCCTCTAGGTCCACATAATACATTATCTTTCTTGAATTAGGTCTTCACAGAGACACCAGCCTTAAGTGACACAAAGGAGTTTTAAAATCCCAATTAGTTTGCTGTCCTCTGTTGATATTATTCTGTTTTTCTCTAACCAACAATAATGAATAACCCACAAATGCTAATGAATAACTAACTCCTTTTGTCTCCAAGGACAGCCGAGCCCAACAAGAAATGTCAGAGGGCCTGAAGTAAAATAAAAACCTTTATAATGAAAATCTTCCCAATTATACAGTCCTCTGGGTACTACACATGCAGAACTGTCTTAAATATTTAAATGGTCGTGTCAAATGTGCTTAAAGTGGGGATCATAAAATTGATTTCCCTGATGCTTTGAAAAATGAGTTTCTACAAGTCTAATTACAATGAGCTCTGCTGGACCAGGAAGCAAGGATATGCTATCGCTAATGCAAAATGGGTCCCCACAAGTCATAACCCCAAGCCAGGCTAGCAAATTGTCCTGCACACGGTGCCTCTCTCATACGCTGCCCCCTGAGGCTCAGCGGGGGAAATGCTCATCTCCACACATTAAAAAAATGACCCTGTGTAAGCAACAAACTTCAAAACCCATTTCTACCACTTCAGAAGCGTTACGCTAAAAGTAGCCCCCTCCCCGATTTTAAGTCAGAAAGGCAAAATGGGCCCTGACTCGGGCTCCCTCTGACCTACAATGAGGAGGAACACAGTGGCGTATTTTCATCGCAGCTCTTCTTCCGATACATTCCCTGACTCTATCCATGGGCAGAGCTTGGAAGTGATGGCATCTCGGAGGTAGGAAGGATGGCCTTTCAGACAGCTCTCCAAACATCCTCACTAAAAGGGACTTGAGATTTGGGTGAAAGTGGGCGATTTCAGGTCTAAGGCAGGGAAGTACCAGTGAGAGGCAAAAAACATCTTGTCACATCTGAAAACAGGAAGTGTTTAATGGGAACATGGTTAAAGGACACAGGAACTGACCTCAAGAGGGTTCCTTTGGCCATATTTGGGTTAATTCAAGCTCAGAAAGAATTATGACAGGAATGAGTCACAGAGAACCATTTTTTGAAGAGGCCCTGAGTGAGTCTCCTGTGATTCGAAAGAGACGGTGGAGCCTCCTCTTCCCAGCAGCTACGGTCTGGATCCAAAATTCCCCACAAGATGCACATTTGCCCGGCTAGAGGGTTTCTCTGGGGAGGTAATAGAATCCAGGACATACTGTCAGGCTGGCAGACACAGGTCACAAAGGGTGTGCTGGGAAGGCTCTAAACTCTGAACAGAACGTGTCTCCTGCTCTGGCGACTGTACAAGGAACCGCGCGCTCCTACATCTATGTCCAACCTGCTCCACCATCATGAGAGTCTGGGGGAACTGTGACCCGAAACAAGTCCTTCCCCTCTGACATCTAAGATCTATCAAGTGTCTTGTCACTGTAAAACACCAGCTGATAACCACACACGGCCTGAGAACATAGGAGACCACCATCATATTCAACCAGGAAAACCTGACATAGAACAAAGGGGAAGCCATGAGAAGCTAACAAACGTGACCTCTCTGACTAACTCTTACAGGATACATGTCCACAGTGCAGTGGTCTGCTGTCAAGCTCAGGTTCACTCACAGGTTACCTATTCCGTATTCTTCTTTTTAATATGTGTGTGTGTGATTTCCTATGGGAAGGCGTGCACTCATGCATGTGGTATACAGTCCAAAGGTTAACATCGGATGGCGTCCTCTATCCTTCTCCACCCTATTTCTGAGACAGGGCCCCTCTTTCTGATCCTCAGGATCACCATTTTGGAGCTCAGGGGATCCTCCAGTGTCTGCCCTAGCGCACTAGGATTACAGAAGCACTCCATCACACTTGGCTTTTACAAGGGTACTGGAGTTTAGACTCAA